>NC_089596.1:95939802-96239802 GCF_019320115.1 Miscanthus floridulus
TCGAGGCTTGAGGCGACGGAGGACAGGGCGCCCAAGACCGCCGGACCGGCAGTGGCCGCGGTCGGTGTTTCTGCGTCCTCCGAGGCCACAATGGCGGAGGCTGGAGCCTCCGAGGCCACCAATGCCGCTGTAATGGCGGCGAGGCCATCTGCCCAGGAGGCGGAGATGAAGGCGGTAGAGGCCTCGGAGGCGCCCTTGGTTCAGGGGTCGCCGTTGTTGCGAGAGAGCGCCCGGGAGGCGGAGGTCTATCCGATCTCCTCCGACGATACTTCCCGAGCGCGGGAGGTGGTCAACGCCGAGGATGCCGGTGTCGTGGAATAGCCGGCGCCGGTCTTGGACGAGGGAAACTCGGCCCTCGTGCGGGCGCGACCCGAGCCTCGCGGGTGGGATCCCCGCGGGTACTGTGGCGAGCCATGGAACGACCCTGAGGGGGAGCCTCTGTTCGCCTTGAGGACGCAGCCGAGGGTGGGCGCTGGGGCAACCTTCGAGCAATACCGCCAGCTGGCGGAGCGGTCGCTATGGACGGCCCTGTCCATGGTGGCCGACGAACTGCCCGGAGTCGCCCAGGTTTGTGTTTTCCTTTCTCGCGCGACGTTGTCGTTTTCTGGTTTTGTTGCAATTAATGACCCCTGTTCTGCTTCCTCAGGAGCTCAAGACCCGGTCCCTTGGGAAGTTGGTCTTTCTCCGGCGAGAGAGGGGCGTCTAGGACCAGCTTCAGCGGAAGAAGGGCCTTCTTGCCAGCGCCAACGAGCTCCTGTCGGCGCGGAGCACGGAGGTAGAGGACCTCCACCTTCGTTGTGCCGACGCGAAAGTCGAGGCGGCCACGGCCCAGACGTAGCTCGCCCCTCTGGCGGCGCGGGTGAAGGAGTTGGAGGAGGAGCTCACCCGCACAGCTCACGATTGGGATGCCTTCAGGGGCCAAGCCGTTGAAGCTACGGCCTCGGCCGCGGCTCTCGCGGGGCAGCTGGGGGCAGAACAGGGGTCGCACCAGTTGACGAAAGGTGCCTTGGATGAGGCCCTTGCTGCAGCTGAGGCCTCGCGAACCGAGGCTATGGTTTGGAGGGGGACGGTTGAGGGTGAGTTTTTCTCCCCTCCTTTTGTTTTCTTTTCCTTATGTTCGCTCCCTAACTCTCTTGTGCGACGTAGAGCTGGGGAGTGAAGCTTCCAGGGTGGCCGAGGCTTCTCGGGTCGAGGCCCAGCGCTTGAAGGAGGAGGCCAAGTCTTCTCGGGCCGAGGCCCTGCGCTGGAAGGAGAAAGCCGAGGCCTGTCAGGTCGAGACCCGACGCTGGGAGCAGAAGGCCAAGGGTGAGTTCCGTGGGCTTCCGCCCCTAACTTAGGTTGTTTTTCCCTCGCTCGACCTCATTCCATTTTCTGCGGTGCAGAGTCTGAGGCGGAGGTTACTCGGGTCGCCGAGGCTTCTAGTGCGGTGCAGATGGTGCTCGAGACCGAGATCGGGGAGCACGAGGCGCTGAAGCGTGCTGCCCTTTCCGCCTGCGAGGCCCTGGAGGTTGAAGGGGTTCAGTCAGGTAGCTCCCTGGGGAGCCGTTTGATCGCGCTGAGCAACCAGATGCGCGAGCGACTCCGAGGAGCGCTGCACACGGGTGTCAAGCGCGCGCTGGCCGTCATCTCTTCTCACTACATCGACGTCGACCTCCCGGCCATCAGTGATGGGTATGTCCTGCCTGATGATGAGGAGGAGGCTGACGCGGCGGTCACGAAGCTGATGGAGGCGGCGAAAGGCCCCGGCATGGCGCTGGCGATGCTCTTTGAAGAGGAGGTGGTTCCTCCCCTACCACCCGCCGGTGTTGAAGGCCCTAAGCCTTGATCTGGGCCCCAGGGGCTTATGTAAAAATAGAATATGAGTTATTTTTGTATCGTAACGCTTGCGGCCGTCGATGCCTTTATTTCTGAAGTATTTGTGTTTCTTAGTTGTTTTTCTTATGTTTCCGAGCCTCTACCCTCTGTTGCTCCTGATCAGATTTCGTTTGCAAAACACCCCTTTGGGGCCTAAGCCGTCCCTTGGGCGAGAGGTAGTGAGGGAGTGCCGTAGCCCGGAGGCGTAGGCTGTCTCGCGGCTCTACTAGCCTCTTGCTTAGGAAACAGACCTTGGTCCGAGGAGTTTTTGCAACTGATTCGTCAGTGCCTGCTAGAGTCTTGGCGTAGGAATTTTTGCGAAAAACAACTGAATAATGGTATGTAGGACCTAGGGGGGAGTCCCCCATCTAGCCCCCGAGGGAGGCTTGGTTCTGCCAAGGCAGAGCCGAGTCTCCCTTGCCGTGTTACCGAATTGTCGAGACCTACGATGGGCTCGGGGGGTTTCTCGAAAAATTAGACCAACTAAAGAATGTTTTTTAATTGTATTTCGAGAAATGACATATACAATGCTTGGAAATTTAGGGATAAAAGCGACGTAGCTGTTCTATGTTCCAAGCGTTGGTGAAGACTTCGCCCTTCTCGTTGGCCAGCTTGTAGGTCCCGGGCTTCAGTACTTGGGCGATGATGTACGGTCCTTCCCATGGCGGGGTCAGCTTGTGGCGGCCCTTGTTGCTCTATGCTAGCATCAACACTAGGTCGCCTACCTTCAAGTCTCGGCCTCAGACGCGTCGGGCCTGATAGCGCCGTAGACTCTGCTGGTATTTGGCCGAGTGTAGTAGCATGACGTCTCGGGCTTCCTCCAGTTGATCGAGGGCGTCCTCTCGGGTGGTGCGGTTACTTTGTTCATTATAGGCTTGTAGCCTCAGGGAACCATATTCCAAGTTGGTGGGGAGGATGGCCTCCGCCCCATAGACCAGGAAGAAAGGCGTGAACCCCGTGGCTCGGCTTGGAGTGTTCCTCAGGCTCCAGATGATCGACGGGAGTTCGGCGAGCCATTTCTTGCCAAACTTTTTCAACCGGTTGTGAATCCTTGGCTTGAGGCCTTGTAGGATCATGCCGTTGGCACGCTCTACTTGGCCGTTGGTCCTTGGGTGTCCTACGGCCGACCAGGCCACACGGATGTGGTGGTCGTCGCAAAACGTTAGGAACTTTTTGCCGGTGAACTGCGTCCCGTTGTCGGTGATGATGGTGTTGGGGACCCCAAACCTGTGGATAATGTCAGTGAAGAATAGCACCGCCTGCTCAGATTTGATTCGATTGATCGGACAAGCCTCGATCCATTTGGAGAACTTATCGATTGATACCAGTAGATGGGTGTAGCCCCTGGGGGCCTTTTGCAGAGGCCCGACCATGTTGAGCCCCCACACTGTGAACGCCCATGTGATGGGGATGGTTTGCAGGGCCAGGGCCGGGAGATGTGTCTGCCGAGCATAGTACTGGCATCCTTCGTAGGAGCGTACTAGCTTGGTAGCATCGACGACCGCCGTCGGCCAGTAGAACCCTTGGCGGAAAGCGTTCCCTACGAGCGTCCAAGGTGCCGCATGGTGCCTGTAGGCACCTACGTGCAAGTCCCAAAGCAGGGCTTGGCCCGCCTCGGTAGTGATACATCGTTGGAGGACACCTAAGGGACTTTGCCTGTACAATTCGTCATTGTAGAGGGCGTAGGTCTTGGCTCGGCGCACAAGCCGTCACGCTTCGGTTCTGTCGCCAGGAAGCTCCCTCCGATCAAGCCAATCGAGGAACGGGACTCGCCAATCCGCGTCATGATCAGTCTACGGAGGCTCGGTGTTGACTTCCATGACCTCGGGCTCGATCGAGGGGGTCTCGGCAGCAGAGGGGGCGTCGAGCTTTGCCATGGGTTCCATAGGTGGGCCCTCCTCTGTTGTTGAGGTGTAGCCAATGGAAGGTTTGTGGAGGTCTCTGGCGAAGACGTTCGGGGGGACCGGAGCCCGTGCCGAGGCCATCTTTGCCAGCTCATCGGCGGCCTCGTTGTACTTTCGCGTGACGTGATTTAGTTCGAGACCGTCGAACTTGTCTTCTAGGCGTCGTACCAACTTGCAGTAAGCCTCCATCTTGGGGTCGAGGCAATTTGACTCCTTCATCACTTGATCTATGACGAGCCGCGAGTTGCCTCGGATGTCGAGGCGCCGTGCCCCAAGTTCGATGGCGACTTGTAAGCCGTTGATGAGGGCCTCGTACTCTGCCACGTTGTTGGAGGCGGTGAAGTGGAGCCGCACCATGTAGCGCATGTGTACTCCGAGGGGCGAGATGAACAGTGGACCCGCGCCTGCCTCGGTTTTCATCAGGGATCCGTCGAAGTACAGGGTCCAGCACTCCGTCTGAGTTTGAGCCGGTGGCAGTTGGGTGTCTGTCCACTCAGCCACGAAATCGGCCAAGACCTGAGACTTGATTGCTTTCCGAGGCACAAAAGTCAAGGTTTCCCCCATAAGCTTGACGACCCACTTGGCTATCCTGCCCTAGGCCTCCCGGTTATGAACTATCTCCCCCAGGGGAAAAGATGATACCACAGTCACTGGGTGAGACTCGAAGTAGTGACGTAGTTTGCACCGGGCTAGGACCACGGCGTAGACTAGCTTCTGGATGTGGGGGTAGCGTGCTTTGGTCTCGGAGAGCACCTCATTGATGAAATAAACAGGTCGTTGGGTGGGCAGAGTATGCCCCTCTTCCTGCCTCTCTACCACTACGGCAGCGCTGACCACTTGGGTCGTTGCGGCGACGTAGAGTAAGACGGCCTTGTCCCTGGCCGGGGGTACTAGGACGGGAGGATTTGTGAGCAGCCTCTTGAGTCTGTCGAGGGCTTCTTCGGCCTCGAGGGTCCAGGAAAAACGCTCAAATTTTCTCAAGAGTCGGTATAGAGGCAAACCTTTTTTGCCGAGGCGCGAGATGAAGCGGCTCAGGGCCGCAAGGCATCCCATGACCCTTTGTACCCCCTTGAGGTCTCCGATTGGTCCCATACTGGTTATGGCCGAGACCTTCTCTAGGTTGGCTTCAATGCCGCATTCTGAGACTATGAATCCCAAGAGCATGCCTCGGGGGACCCCGAACACACACTTCTCAGGATTGAGCTTGATGCCCTTCTCTCTAAGGCATTTGAAGGTTATCCTCAAGTCGTCGACGAGATCCTCGGCCTTTCTGGTCTTGACCACGATGTTGTCTATGTAGGCCTCGACGGTCCGCCCAATGTTGTCGCCAAAGACCTGGGTCATGCACCGCTGGTACGTGGCACCTGCGTTTCTGAGGCCGAAAGGCATAGTCACGTAGCAGTACATGCCGAATGGTGTGATGAAAGAAGTCGCAAGCTGGTCTGACTCTTTCATCTTGATTTGATGGTAACCAGAATACGCATCAAGGAAAGACATGGTCTCGCACCCTGCTGTGGAATCAACGATTTGATCGATTCGGGGTAATGGAAAGGGGACTTTTGGACAGGCTTTTTCAAACTGGTGTAGTCCACGCACATTCTCCATTTTCCATTTTTCTTCTTGACTAACATGGGGTTAGCCAACCACTCTGGGTGGGACACTTCTTTGATGAATCCGGCCGCCAAGAGTTTCTGTATTTCCTCACCGATGGCCCTATGCTTTTCCTCGTCGAAGCGGCGCAGGCGTTGCCTCGCCAGCCTAGATCCGGCCCGGATGTCCAGGGCATGCTCGGTGACCTCCCTCGGTATGCCCGGCATGTCCAAGGGACTCCATGCAAATATGTCAGCGTTTGCACGGAGAAAGTCGATGAGCACGGCTTCCTATTTGATGTCGAGGGTGGCGTTGATCCTCAGCGCTCGGTCGTCGGGGCAAGCGGGGTCGACCTGGACGAGTTTGATGGCTTCCGTGGGCTCGAATGCCCCCACGCGATGCTTGGAGTCAGGCGCCTCGCCACTGAGTTGGTTGAGGTGGGCGATGAGGGTCTCGGCCTCTGCAAGAGCCTCGGCGTACTCAATGCACTCAACGTCGCAGTCGTATGCATGTTCGTACGTGGACTCAATCGTGATGATACCGCTAGGGCCTGGCATCTTGAGCTTGAGGTAGGTATAGTTGGGGACTGCCATGAACTTGGCGTAGCACGGCCGCCCCAGGATGGTGTGGTAGGCTCCCCCGAACCCGACTACCTCGAAGGTAAGGACTTCCTTGCGGTAGTTGGAGGGAGTGCCAAAACAGACAGGAAGGTCGATGCACCCGATGGGTCGCGTGCGCTTCCCTGGCATGATGCCATGGAAGGGGGTGACGTCGCCTTGGAGCCTCGACCGGTCGATCTCCAAGAGCTCTAGGGTATTGACGTAGAGGATGTTGAGGCCGCTGCCTCCGTCCATCAACACCTTGGAGAGTTGGGTGTTGTCGATGATCGGGTCGACAACCAGTGGGTACTGCCCGGGATTCGGAACATGGTCAGGGTGGTCATCTCGATCGAAGGTGATCACCTCTTGAGACCAGTCGTGGTATTGGGGGGTGGCCACCTTGATCGAGAAGACTTCTTGGCGTTCCCTCTTGCGCTGCCGCGCCGTAAGGCACGCCGAGGGCCCACCGAAGATCATGAAGGCGTTGCGTACCTCGGGGAACCCGTCGTCCTTGTGTTTGTCCCGGTCGCCGGCGCCCTTCTGCTTGGCGTCGTTGTCGGGGAGCCCGAGCCTGGCGTAGTAACATCGCAGCATGGAGCAATCCTCGAGGGCGTGCTTGACCGGGCCTTGGTGATAAGGGCATGGTTTCTTGAGCATGTCGTCGAAAGGCCCAGGGCCTCTGGGGCCTCGGGGATTCTTGCATTCTATGGCCCCGACCAGATTGGCCTCCAGGACCTCCTGCTTCCCTAGGCGCCCCTTTTTCTTTCTCTTGGGGAGGTGGGAGGCTGAGGCCTCGGGGGCCTCGTCCCTCCGTTTTCCCTTAGAGTCGCTGTCGGGGAAGATGGCTCCGACAGCCTCCTCGCCCAAGGCGAAGTTGGTGGCAATGTCGAGGAGCGTAGCAGTGGAGCGTGGTACGTTCCGACCTAACTCTCGAACCAGGTCTCGACAGGTGGTGCCGGAGAGGAAAGCCTGGACGATCTCTGAGTCGCCGACACTGGGCAACTCGTTGCACTGTTTGGAGAAGCGCCGGATGAAGTCTCGGAGAGACTCGTCCGGCTTCTGGCGATGGCTTTTAAGGTACTAGGAATTCCCAGGGCGCACGTATGTGCCTTGGAAGTTCCCAACGAAGATCCTAACCAAGTCGCGCCAGTCGTGGATTTGTGAGGGAGGAAGGTGCTCGAGCCAGGCTCGCGCTGAGTCTAACAAGAGCAAGGGGAGGTTGTGGATGATGAGCAGGTCATCATCCGCGCCACTTAGCTGGTAGGCCAGGCGGTAATCGGCAAGCCAGAGTTCGGGGTTGGTCTCGCTACTATATTTCGCGAGATTGGCTGGTTGCCGAAACCAGGCCGGGAAAAGGGCAGCGCGGATGGCCCTGCTGAAGACCCGAGGGCCTGGCGGTTTAGGAAAAGGACTGTGGTCCTCCTCGCTGTCGTAGCGACCGCCTCGATGTGGGTAGTAGCCTCGAGCGGGCCCCTCGTTGTCGTGGCGTCGTCGCCTGCTGACCACCTCATGGTCTCCCTGCACCTCGCGTCGATTACCGAGGTGGTCCAGAAGCACGGGGACCTTGTGGGCTATCGGCGCTCAAGCAGGCTCGGGACGAGCCGGGGCTTCCCTGTCCTACCGAGGCGGTGCCACGGGCAGGTTCGAGACGCCCCCGTGCCGTCGGGAGGCGGAACTCTCGGCCTGCTGAACCACGGTGGTCTCTAGGAGATCCTAGAGCTCGCCGCGGATCCGCCGCCCCTCCGTGGTAGAAGGCTCGGGCATTGCGCGGACCAGCATTGCCGCAGCCGCGACGTTCTGGCTAGCGCGATTGAAGACTGGGGGTTGCTCACTCCCTTCGTCGTCATGGATGCGGTGATGCACATCGCGGGCCCTCCGTCGGGCTCCCCTGCCTTTGCCACAACCTCGCTGTTCCTATTCGAGAGTGTCTCGAAGCTGCTGCAGAAGAAGTTGGTCTTGTTCGACCTTGGCCTAGAGCTCACGGAGTTGTTCCAGGTCTGGGCGTTGAGGTCGCTCAAGGGCGGGGATCTCGTTTCGTGTGGCCAGCAGGACAATACGTGGAGGTGTGGCGGCGCCTGTACCTGGGCGAAGCGGGGAACGACTTCCTGCCCCCTCGTCCTCTTCACCTGCCCTCGGCATCTCGAGCCCGACGTGAAAACATTCACGAGTGGGGTCGTAGGTACCCTCATCATCGGAGTCGGAGTAGCCGAAGCAGTAGTCGCTTGCGGCCAAGAACTGGCACATAGCCCTAGGGTCGTGGAGTCCAGAGAAATCCACTCCGGGCCATGCCTCGTCCTCCTCTGAGGAGTCAGCGTGGGTGCTCAGGTCGAGAGCGAAGCCCTGGCGATGTTCTGAGGGATCCTCATGAGCGGTAGTGTAAGCGTAGGCGTAAGAGGTAGCGGCATTTCTCAACCCAAAAGGGTATGGGGATGGTGCCATCGCTAGACTCTGCCCCGCCGAGATCGGCTCCTTAGGGAGTGGTGGAGCGGAGCTTGATGACTGGGCATCGCCGTATGCCACCGGCGATTTTCCTTTGTCCAAGCTAAGGCTAGATTGGTCCCCAGCCAGGGACCCTGTGCCAACAGCTGGTCGTAGGATATCGGCGGGAAGCGACATGCCGTCCTGAATTTGTGTAGCGTCGGGGTGGTCTTGCTCACGTCGTGCCTGGCGAGCGCGGCGGGAGCGGCCGCTCGGGCACCGCCTGCGCCTGGGCTGCTGGTGCGTGACTTCATCGTTGGTTGGTGGGGCTCGAGGAGTGAGGAGTACCATGTCGTACTCATGCCCTAGAGACATGAACTCTAGACTCCCAAACCAAACCACCGTGCCGAGACGCAATGGTCGTGCGGGGTCTGCCATCCAGAACCTGCTGGGGTGACGAAACTGACACGCAGATCCCCTACCTGGCACGCCAACTGTCGGTGTTTCGGACCGGGGGGTCCTCAACCAACCAGTGAATTTGAACTGCGTGCCCCTAATCCCGGATGGTGATGCAAAGAGACACAAGGTTTATACTGGTTCAGGCAATCGATGCCCTACGTCTAGTTTGAGAGATTGATCTTGTATTCCTTGCACCAAAGTGCTTGTAGTAGGGGGTTACAAGCTAGGAGAGAGAGGGAGCTAGTCCCAGGTCTCGACAAGGTGTCGTGTGGGCCGTTTGAGACGTTGCTCTCAGGCGGCTGGGATGTGTGCGTGTTACAAGGTGTTCCTCTTTTTTTCCCTCTTCTCTAAGTGGCCCAAGTCCTCTCCTTTTATAGTTGAAGGGAGGACAAGGACAGTACATGTGTTAACTATGCGGCGTCGTGCCAATAGGGGCGGCATGTCCGAGCCCTGTGGCCTGTTCCTATGGCGACGTGGTCGTCGGAGTGGTCCATCCTTTGAGCACTGGGGCGGCGTGCTAGTCCCATCTGATCCTATGCGTTGTGAGAGCCCTGGGACTGCCTCAGAGTGGGTGCGGCGGTGGATGTGCAAACCGCTATGGACGGACTGTGCGTGAGGCCGAGGCTTGGTCGGTGCCGAGGCTAGACCGCAATGGGGGGTCTCGGTGGGCACGAACCCTAAGATAGCCGAGACCTTGGTGCACAGTGCCGAGGCCCCGAGTGGGCGGCTAATCTGGTGCGTTGGTTTGGAGGCGGTGATGACCCGGGACAAGTTGTCCGTGCGATGCTGTTTTCGAGGTAGGGATCGCGGGACACAGTGTAGTGTGGGCGCTGATCGTGGGCACAACGTTAGAACACAGTGGCCGGTAATCCCCGTCGTGCCCTGTCCCAGCCGGTATGGCGCTGATGCGACCTCAGGTCCCGTCGGCCATTCTGTGGCGTCGAGCCCTCGTCTGGCGGAGATTGCGGGAGTGGTTGAAGTATTAATGAGACACGACGCGCTGTCGGGAGGGTCAGCCGAGGCGGGGGGGGGGGGGGCGACGGGCCGTAGACGAACCGACCTCGAGCGACACGGAGAATGAGGCCTCGCGCGAGACAGAGATCGGACTCCTTGCCGAGGCCTTCCGCGAGAGGCCTTGCGCGACACGGAGAATGCACCCCCTGCCGAGGCCTTCCGTGGGGAGCCTCGCGCGAGGCGGAGATCGTGTTCCCTGCCGAGGCCTCCCGTGGAGAGCCTCGCGCGAGGCGGAGATTGCGTCAGGACGCCGAGACCTCCTGCGCGAGGCTCGAGGCGAGGCGGAGGGCTTGGTGGGCCCGGTCGTGGCGGGTGAGGGGCCCACGGCTTACCTTCTAGCTTTGTTTTTTGATGGGACTTAAGCGACCCCTTTGATGTTCGCTCGGGGTACCCCGTTCTAAGGTACCCGATAGTTTGGTTCACTAATTTGTTCTCTCATGCACGTCGTTGCTGCATTTCTGTCATATGTTTCTAAATTTAAATGACTATCCCATCTGACTTATCCTCAATAGTTGGAAAATATTAGCTTACTTTATTTCTCGCCTAATGCCTTTGCAGGACTACGAGTATGCAAGTTTTAACCCTGTTGCCTATGACATGGCAAACCATTTCTGTGAGATGGCCGCAGACTACCATTCAGAAAAGCCACGCATATTGGACTACAATAAATATCCAGGTACTGAATATATTTGAAGCTATGGATTTGTGTATTGTTATTTCTCTTAGATGTCTTGATGGTGTTATGCTATTCGGATCGTCTAGGTAGGGATCTAGCCGGGGTGCATGATAGATCAAAGACCTATAACTAGTTCTAGTACTACCAGAGAAAAAATAGAGAGGGGTAGTTTAGGTCTTATGACCTGACACCACGGAAGGAGTAGATCCAGAGGTCTCCATCGGGTTTGCTGGTGCAGTCTGCGCACGGGCAGTGATGGTTGGGGAAGAATCGGTGAAGTCCGGCGATGCGGTGAGGTGCAGTGAAGCCGACGGTGATGACGGTGGCGTCTTCCCGTCACTGGCTGCGCACCCTTACTAGATCAGACTTAGGGTTTGTTGGTTGGGATGGTGAACCTCGTACCTTGAGCCGCCGGCCCCCACCACTTTATATAGCACAGTGCGACGGGGGTCCACCAACCATATAGGGTTGGACGCCCCCGATCAGGGCGTGTGACCAAGGCCCAATAGGCCATTGGGCTTATTGGCTGGGAGATCAATCTAACATTCTCCCCCTTGATCTCACACTATTACTTTGATCTTTAAACTTTAAACTTCAATCCTTTTATCCTTACTCATTTCTTCACAGATGATGCATAGAGCATGTTTCATCGTCACGGTCAATCGCCGATAGATTTAACAGCTACAATGCACGTCTCTGATCTGAAATAGTTACTTTAACTTTTGGGCCCTTTATAGTCTAGGAATCATAGGCTTTCCCTTAAACCCATGCCGACTACATGTTCTCTGAACACGTTGGGTGGTAAGCCTTTTGTAAGCGGATTCGAGAGCATCTTTTCGGTACTTATATGCTCAAGACTTATCATTTGATCCCGGACTCTATCCTTCACAACATAATACTTTATGTCAATGTGTTTGGCAGCACCACTTGACCTATTGTTGTGAGCATACTGTACTGCTAGATTATTATCGCAGTATAACTTCAGTGGTCTATTGATGTCGTCAACCACCTTTAAACCGGGTATGAACTTCTTTAGCCAGTTCACCTGCCCTGTTGTCTCATAACACGCTACAAACTCGGCATACATTGTGGACGATGTAGTGACGGTTTGCTTTGAGCTTTTCCATGAAATAGCTCCCCCTGCGAGAGTGAATACATATCCAGACGTGGATTTTCTATTATCTCTCACATAATCAGAATCTGAATATCCAACTATATGGAGTGAATCAAATCTTCTATACGTCATCATGAGGCATTTCGTTCCTTGCAAATAACGCAAGACTTTCTTTACCAATTTCTAGTGTTCTATTCCAGGATTGCTCTAGAATCTGCCAAGTAACCCGGTAACAAATGCCAAGTTAGGGCGCGTGCACACTTGAGCATATTGCAAGCTTCCGACAGCTGAAGCATATGGAACCACTTTCATTTGATCGATCTCATATTGGTTCTTGGAGCATTGAAAATCCCCATATCTATTGCCCTTGACTATAGGAGTAGGTGAGGGACTACATTTGTGCATATTGAATTTCTTTAAGACTTTTTCTATGTATGTCTTTTGTGATAGTCCTAATACCCTTTTACTTCTATCTCGGTGAATCTCAATCCCTAGAACGAATGAAGATTCACCAAGATCTTTCATATCAAATTTTGAGGACAAAAACTTCTTTGTTTCCAGTAGTAGACTGACATCATTACTAACAAGTAAGATATCATCCACATACAGGACAAGGAAGATAAATTTCCCATTCTTAAACTTTGCGTAGACACAATTGTCCTCAACATTATCTTTAAACCCAAAATTCTTTATTGTCTGATCAAACTTCAAGTACCACTGTCTTGAAGCTTATTTTAATCCATAAATGGATTTCTTTAGGCGGCATCCCATTCGTTCTTTTCCTTCCATGACAAAACCTTTCGGTTGTGCCATGTAAACATTTTTCTCTAAGTCTCCGTTGAGAAATGTTGTCTTTACATCCATCTGATGTAATTCTAAATCGTAATGTGCCACTAATGCCATTATGATTCTGAAGAAATCCTTATATGAGACTGGAGAAAATGTCTCATTGTAATCAATCCCTTCTCTTTGTGTAAAACCTTTTGCCACAAGTCGGGCTTTATATCTCTCTATATTCTCTTGAGAGTCAAGTTTTGTTTTGTAGACCCATTTACAGCCTACTATTTTGGCTCCTTTAGGAATTATCTCCAAATCCCAAACTTTATTTGCATTCATTGATCTCATTTCATCTTCTATGGCCTCAAGCCACTTTGATGAATGATCACTTTTCATGGCTTCTTCAAATAAGGTGGGATCATCCTCTATTTGAAATTCTTCAGTGTTGTACACTTCATAATCAGCAGGAATAGCTGATTTTCTAACTCTTTGAGATCTTTTAGGGGCCTCCTCATTTGGCACATTTTCTGTTTGAGGCTGTTGTTGCTCCCCCTCATGTGTGGCAATAGGTTCTATAGGATCCTGAGGAACAGGTTCCTCATCATCATTCATTGTTGCCACAGGCGGGATAACAACAGGTACTGGCACCACAGTGTCTTGTACTATCGGTGCAGCAACAGCAGGTAGTGAGAAAAATGGCTCATGAATTATCGGAGTGGGTGCATACACCCGCTTCTCTTCAAGGTCAATTTCTCGAGCTACCATGCTCTCCCTCATCATTTCATCCTCTAAGAAGACAGCGTGTCTCGTTTCCACAAACTTTGTATGTCTATCTGGACAGTAGAAATGAAAACCTTTTGACTTTTCTAGGTAGCCAATGAAATGACAACTCACTGTTTTGGGATCTAGCTTCCCAATGTTTGGGTTAAAAACTTTAGCCTCAGCAGGGCTCCCCCACACACTCAAGTGGTTAAGTGAGGGTAATCTTCCTGTCCACAACTCATACGGTGTTTTGGGCACCGACTTACTTGGTACTCTATTGAGAATATGAATAGCGGTTTTTAACGCCTCCATCCACAGACTCATCGGTAAAGTGGAGTAACTTATCATACTGCACACCATATCCATCAAGGTACGATTGCGCCTTTCAGCTACTCCATTCTGCTGAGGTTCGCCCGATGTGGAATACTGGGCTACTATGCCATTCTCCTGTAAGAACCTTGCAAAAGGTCCAGGAACTTGGCCATATGGGGTATGCCGATCGTAGTACTCCCCACCACGGTCAGACCTGACTATCTTTATCTTCAAATTATGTTGGTTTTCAACTTCTGTCTTAAATATCTTAAATTTATTCAATGCTTCTGTTCTTTCTTTGATTGGATAAATATAGCCATAACGGGAGTAATCATCTGTGAATGTTATGAATGAATCAAAACCATCCACACTCTTTATAGGAAAGGGACCACAGATGTCTGTGTGAATAATCTGTAGAATTCCTACGCTTTGTTTGGCATCTTTCTTAATTTTCTTTACATACTTTCCTTTTATGCAATCTCTACATTGTTCTAAATTTAAGAGCTCTAATGGAGGAAGAATATCATTCTTAACTAGTCTTTCTATTCTCCCCCTCAAAATATGGCCTAAACGACAGTGCCATAATTTTGACAACGCATCGTGAGCTCTCTTTCGTTTTCTGTTTGCATTGTTCGATGAGGATACATTCTCATTCACATCACATACGGAATTCACATTTTCACGAAGTGATAACAAATAAAGCTCGTCTTGTCGGAAGGCAAGACCAATACATCTATTATTAAACAATATCTGACATTTGCCATTTCCAAAATGTCAATCATAACCATCATGGTCCAACTTTGATACACTAATCAAGTTTCTTTGCAAAGAAGGTACATAAAGAACATCTCTAAGAAAAAGTATGAAGCCATCAGCAAGCTCTAGCGGAAGATCACCAACGGCCTCAACATCTGCTTGTACTCCATTTGCGACTTTAATGAAACTTTCGCTTCTTTGCAAAGTTCTCATCGAACGGAATCCCTGTAATGAATTAGCAACATGAATAGTTACACCTGAATCAATCCACCAAGTAGATTTTAAAAACTTGACATACAATGATTTATTTATGAACGTAATAATGTTCTCACCTTTATTTTTTATAATCATCTTTAGAAAATCGGGACAATTCTTTTTATAATGTCCCATCTTCTTACAGTAGAGACACTGGTCTTTATCCACTGGGAATTGCTTGCTCTGAGACTGTTGCATGGGACCCTTTCCAGATGACTTGGAGGAAGAGCTGTTATTATAGTTCTTTTTCTTATCTTTTAGGTAGTTGACAGTACCACCCTGTAAAACTTTTATTCTTTCCTCCTCCTGCACACACATGGCTATGAGCTTTTCTAAATCCCATTTCTCGAGCTGTATGTTGTAATTAACAACAAAGGTGTCAAATTCTTTTGGCAAAGAAGCAAAAATCAAATGAATAAGAAACTCATCCTTGAGTGCCAAATCTATTGATTTGAGCTTAGATGCCAAATTGTTCATTCTCAGTATGTGCTCTCTAATGCCACTGCCGCCACCAGAGTACCTTTCTGTGACCAGCTGCTTGATCAGTTAGGTTGCATATGTCTTTGAAGAGCCAGTGAACTAACTCTTTATTCTTTCTAGGTACTCTGTGACCGTGTCACAGTCTGGAATTGAGCCCACTATTACAGGCTCAATTGTATTCTTTATCACAGCCAAACATTTCTTATTGGCTGTGACCCACTTTCTATTTTCAAGGTCAAAAGACATCTTTACAGGAGCAAAGTCCCGCTCTCTGTTCTGCCATGCAGCATCAGTCTCATCTGTCTCCCTCACTGGTGCTCCAGGTTCTTTGGGACATGGTGTGGTGACTACCCAGTCCACCTCAGTCAATATGAAGGCCAAGTCGATTTTTTTTTCCATTCAATGTAGTTATCCCCTTTTAGAGTGGGGATCTCTTTGATACAACTCATCAAGTTGTATCCGCCTGAAAACACAATTCAAATAGTGTGAGAACACAAATGATAACAACAACAATTGCATGCCTTAGTTCAACGTTGGTCAAAATTAAAACATACAATTGTTCTCTACATTAATTCTACATCACCGTTGGACAGAAATAGAATTAATGCAAGACAAAACATCATAATATTGTCATTAATCAACGTTGGTCAGAATAACAACAATATTATAATCAATTTAAAACATATCCATTTTCAAAATTCAATTCTCCCGTTGGTTCGAATTTAATAATAAAAATTACATCTTTAAATATGCAGCGGAAAAAATGAACTCATTTTCTTGAATTTTACCCACGGGAAAAATCCTCTTTTCTATTTTCTTTTTAGCCAATTTTCATTTTCCAGGAAATAAAAATTTTTACTGGAAAAGGAAAAAACAAAATTGACTCAAACAGTACTGACTATTCAGCCCGGCCCACCTCAGCTTCGTGACGCCCGGCCGCACCCAGGCCGCAACCTGGGCCTGGGCCGCCAATGCCGCGTTGCCGCGCGCGCCTGCCTGGGCCACGAAACGGCCCACTCAATCTCTGTCGTTCGCGCCGATCCGATGGCCATCCGCGCGCATCGCAGGAACAAAACCGGCGACCGCTGCGGCGCCCTTGAACCCTAGCGCCATTCGGCCTTCTCCACTCTCTGTCTTCGCCGCTCTCTTTCTCTCTTTCCTCGGCGCAGCCACAGCAGCACCGAGCGACTCAAGCGGCGAATCGGTGGAGCCCTGGCGCCGTCGCCGGCCCCCTCGCCGGCGTGCGCACTCCCCAGCGGGTGAGCGCGCCGCCGTCGAGCGGCCTGGCCGCGGCGCCCCTGTGGCCGGATCCCAGCGAGCTGTGCCCCCCGGCCGGCCCTTTCTTTTCCCCGCGCGCCGGCGTGCACGACGGCGAGGTAAGCCACCCCTTTCCCCTCTTCCCCTCATGGTTTCTTTGGTTCTTTTTCTCGGATTTCATCCGATTTGGAGATTAGGGTTAGGTTTTTGGGGATGGGGTTTCACTGTTTACTTTTTCCCAAATTGATTTCGGGATTTAGGGTTTGGTTTAAACGTGAAACCGACTTCTTCTTCTTCTTTCTTTAACCCAGTTAGGGTTAGGGTTCAACCGAACCCTTTTCTTTCCTGATTTGTTTAACCCAGTTAGGGTTAGGGTTCATCCGAACGTCGGCCGAAACCCTCTTCTTCTTAGATCCGCACTGGATCTAATCATCTTTTCCCTTTTCTAAACGGTTCACCCGTTCTAGATCAAAACCCTGACACCGCGGAATGAGTAGATCCAGAGGCCTCCATCGGGTTCGCTGGTGCAGTCTGCGTACGGGCAGCGATGGTTGGGGAAGAATCGGTGAAGTCTGGCAACGCGGTGAGGTGCAGTGAAGCCGACGGTGATGACGGTGGCGTCTTCCCGTCGCTGGCTGCGCACCCTTGCTAGATCGGACTTAGGGTTTGTTGGTGGGGCGGATTGGCTCACGGTGAACCTCGTACCTTGAGCCGCCGGCCCCCACCACTTTATATAGCACAGTGCGACGGGGGCCCACCAACCATGTAGGGTTGGGTGCCCCCGATCAGGGCGCGTGACCAAGACCCAATAGGCCGTTGGGCTTATTGGCTGGGAGATCAATCTAACAGACGGGGCCTATATTTGTTCACTCATCCTTGCTTACTGCTAATATTGCGACAGATACCGATGAGCGGAAGCAATTTGTGCAGACATACCTGAGCTCCTCAGGTAATCTAATGTTTACTGATTTATACCAACCTCTAGTTTATCTCCTTACCGGTTTTTAGGAATACGTATTTATCAGTTTTAGAAAATGAATTCTGTTTCTGATTCCCTGCAATCCCTATCAGGTGAGGAATCTGAAGTGGAGGTAGAGAACCTGATCAAAAGCATTGAGAAGTACACCCTTGCCAGCCATCTAGTCTGGGGCCTTTGGGGAATAATTTCGGTGGGTTCGTCTTACCTCCAAACCAGAATAGCATGTATGTACGCCATTCATTCATCTAAATCTCACATCCTCTGGCTGCAGGACCATGTCAACGATATCGACTTCGACTATAAGGAATACGCGAGGCAGAGGTTCGAGCAGTACTGGCTGAAGAAGCCGACCATCCTAACTTCTCAGACTGCTGAATAGAACACGGGCATCAGGTTCTGCACTCCACCGATGGCCTCTGCTGCACATAGTTTGTCCATTCTTCTCTTCTCATTGAGGATTGAGGTCTGTCCCTGGGACACAAGGTTGTTAAGAAAGGCTGGACCCAGAGGCCAGGTCAGGCATTCAGGGAAAATTCGTTTGCTAGCTCGGTTGTTAATAGCGTAAGGCGAGAGATTGTTATAAAACCCTGGGTGCTTGTTGTATGATGGTATGCATGATCACTTCGTGTATGTGTGCTTGGTTAGTAGCTAGCTTAGTGCTGCCTTTGTGTCTTCAGTCTATGGAAAATATATGTATGGACAATCAGATAAAGATTACTGCATGTTCTGTACCTCTGTATTCGGTGCATGTTGTTCTTTAATCCTGAGACTGAGAGAATGGCAGAATCAGTACCGGATACATCACTAACTACGGCCTGAACAAGTGAACATTAGTCTCTCCTATTATAGTCAACAAATAGCTAATTCTCCTATTATAGTCAACAAATAGCTAATTCTATAGCTAAAGTAGCCTACGTTATATACATCGGTGATCTTGAAATTGCATTGGCACACCAGGATGCTGCTGCTAGCATTACATATCCCTAGAGTTTGTCACCACCAGAGGTTCACATTCCATTGTCTGGGTCAACTTCCATTGCTGGATCATCTTCAGGCCCTTCACCACCTCAGGTTGGCCTCTTGCAAGGCTCGTTGACAGTGCAGTCCCGAGCAATGGAAAATTGGTAGGCACACAGGCCATATGTTCCTGCCACACACTTGAAACAGGCAAACCAGGATCAAACGGCTCATTCTCCTTGCCATTTCCCTTGAAAAGAGAATGGTGTTAACCCATGCTGAGTTCTGCCCCGGATCCCTTGTCTAGGATTTCGCGGTCAATCATTCTGCAAGGGTCGGCACCCTACTGCCTATCATCACATGAATGTGACCAGAACAAAATCTGTTCAATTCGATCTGGATGGTGTAATTTTTTAATATATATCTTGATAGGGCAGCAACATCTACAACACCAAATTAGCTGAGTTAAATCCACCATGAAACATGTCATAATAATAGTGCATTTATTTGGTACTGTAGATGCTATATATTTTTCTATAAATTTGGTGAAAGTTAGAGAAGTTTGACTTAGGAGTTAGGACAAAGCTAAAATGACCTACATTTTGGAGTGGGCGAAGTACTCCTTTTACAGCTGAACTTTTTTGCCACTGTTAAGAGTGGCACACTCCCAAATATCATCCTATTATGTGACTTCATCGTCTCCGCTGAAAATGGCACATGAGTGCTAAATATTTGGGAGTTGCAGAAGAAGATGATACTTTGGAGTACACCACTCTTGAGAGTGACAAATAGCTAAATATCCCAATTTTTTTTCAGTAGAGCGCAATGAGTGTTGAGTAGGAAAATCATATGTGCAAACAATATGAAAAGCACACTATTGGAGTCTAGGAAAATATATATTTATCAAGTACTAATAAAAGATGGGTACAAATATCAGAACCGTGTAATGCTTTCATCTTGCTGCACTCACATTATCGTGTAATGGTATCCTGCTCCATTATCTTTGTACAGCCTGATCTTCAGCTTGAGTCTCCACACATTCCTAATTGAGTAAAACCCGAAATCAACATCATCAATCAAAAACAGAAAATAATTTCTAAGTGATGAGATCTTGAGAAAACCAAAATCGCACCGAGACACCCTTACATTTATGATTTTCCTACATTTCCAGAGCAGGGTGCCAGAATGCTTTCTTTGCACCAACAGTTCATCCAGCTTGCTGAACATTTGACAATGTGTCATGACTAGCTTATCTTGAACCATCAACCCCGACAATGAGGGATGCATCACCTTTCTGGACATCAAGTTGAACTTAGACCTGCGATTTCTTCTCCTTGATAGAATGCAAACATTGCTCTCCCTCTTGCTTATATTGCCTTCAGACAACAAACACCGTGGCTTGAGGAATTACCTAGTTATATGATAAATAGTCAAAGAAAGAAGGGACTTACAATCAGGCCAAAGAAATAAAATCACTAGCTAGAAGCTTCAGTAAGTAAACTACAACTACTAACATTCCAAAAGTTCTGTAAGACACAAATCATAATATATGGAACTATTGTACTTCTCTAAAGATCAAATACAAACTCTGTTATGGCAGGTGGAGCAGGCCCAGGAGGCCCACACGCTACAGTGCCGCGTGGGCCTCCTGGGCCAGCCCCACCTGCCATAACACCCTGATGGTATGAAGCATGATCATGATCCACTATGGTTAGTCTACCTTTTTCATAGAGCATACCAACATAATAGTATATATGCTTACCATCCTTTTGTTTCTTGGTGAGAGCTCATGAGCAAAGAAAGATATGGTACCATCAGTAATATCCAAGTATTATACTGTAGTTCTTATCATGTCAAGTATCACGGTTTTAGTTAGTCACTGAAAGCTATGTGAATTATGGTCTTCTGCAGGTCATTGCAAACCCTTGTTCTGCAATATTGCTAGATGATGTTACTATGACAATGCTATACATGGTATTTCTGTATCCAGTTAATTCATTTCATGCCACCATATAGGTGCACCATGTCAAAATCTGTGGCACTGTCATTTAATGCAAAATTATCCAAAAATCACTATCCATCCCCAACAAGAAAAGCTTGTAGCTTGTTTCCACTCTGCACCCAGCTATAGGCTGGATTTTTCTGCACCTTCCTTGATTTCATTAATGTTTTGATCTCATTTGCTTCATTCCACATCCCAGACTCAGAATACATGTTTCTCAGCAGAGTATAGTAGCCTGAGTGCTCAGGCTTCAACTCAAACAAATGCTCTGCTGCCAGTCGTGCTAGTTCAATGTCTCCATGTATACGGCAAGAGCCAAGCAATGCTCCCCAAACATCAGAATTAGCAGGAAAAGGCATGTTTGTGATTATTTCAACAGATTCACTCAGTTGTCCAGCACGCCCAAGAAGATCTACCATGCAAGCATAGTGCATTTGCTGTGGCTTAATATTTTGAGCGATCATTTGACTGAAGTACTTCTTTCCTCTGTCTACAAGCCCACCATGGCTACATGCTGACAATACTGCAATATAAGATACATGATCATAATCGACGCCATCATCCTTCATTAAATCAAACAATTCGAATGCAACATCAATTTGACCATGCATCCCATATCCCAAGATCATAGTGTTCCATGAAGCAACATCCTTTCGTGTAATCCTATTGAAGATCTTTGAAGCAGTGTCAAGCATTCCACCTTTAGTGTACAAGTACAGCAACGAATTAGCCAGAAAAGGGTGAGCGTTTAACAATCTCCTCACTAAAACACCATGGATTTCTTTTCTTTGCTTAAATGCAGAAAGATTAGCACATGCCGAGAGACAACCCATGAAGGAAACAACATCATACTCGATTCCAGCAGACCTCATCTGCTGAAAGAGATGAAGAGATTCAAAACAGCATTGACTCTGCGAGTAACCCACGATCAAGGTGTTGTATGACACATCATCCTTTTCTGACCTGTCAAAGATATCTTGTGCCAAACTCAGCTGCCCACACTTGGCATATATATCAATCAGAGCATTTGATACAAACAGATCAAACATCAAGCTTCTGCGGATTGACCATGCATGGATCTGCTTCCCCATCTTTACAGAGGCCACCCTTGAACAAGCTGGAAGCAGATTCACTAGGGTGAATGAATTTGGGCATTCCCCATTCTTCTGCATCTCGATGACAAGCCTGAAAGCCTCAGTCTCAGCTCCATTTTGTGCAAGATTTGCAATCATTGCATTCCATGAGACCACATTTCGTCCCTCGATATTTTCGAAGATAGCAGATGCTTTCTCCAAGCAACCAAACTTAGCATACATATCCATTAGTGAGTTGGCAATGAAAATATCAGATTCCATTGCTCTCCTTATATTGTACCCATGCACCTCCTTCCCCAAATGGAAATAACCAAGATCAACCAAAGCAGGCAGCAAACTTGATAAGGTAACAGATCCCGGTGTGACTTCATGTTCTGACATTACCCTAAACATTTCCAGCACATCTTCATGAAACCCTGCATGAGCAAAGCAACCTAATGCAGAATTCCAAGAAACCTCATTCTTCTCTTAAATTCCATTAAACACTCGCATTGATGACTCCAACTCTCCAAATTTCCCATACATATCCACCAGCGCATTCCCGAGGTTTACCACAGAATCAAGTCCAGATTTCAACACCAAACCATGGACACACAACCCAAACCCCTCATCCCGCTCTGTGCCACAGGCAGGCACGACTGACACCAAACTCACGACATTCACCGGGACCCCGTTCCTCATCATCCCCACCACTGCCCGCTTCGCATCCTCCAGCATCCCATTCGTCAGCAACGCTGACACAAGTGAGTTCCACGAGACGACGTCCCGCGCCGGCATCTCGTCGAACACCCTGCGCGCGTCGGCCGCGCGCCGCGTAGAACGTGACGAGCGTGTTGCCAGCAAAGACGTCCGCGAGGAGGAGACCCCGCCGAAGAGCGGCGGCGTGGAGCTCGGCGCCCTTGGCAGGGTGCTTCCCCTGGGCAACGGCAGCGGCGGCAGCGTGGAGGGCAAAGGGGAAGGTGCGGTCGTCCGGGCGCACGCCGGAGCGGACCATGCAGTTGTACACACGCAGGGCCTCGCTGGGGAGGGCGGCGGAGGCGAGCGCGCGGGAAAGCGAGTTCCAGAGGAAGGCGGAGCGGAGCCGAAGCGGGTGGTGGTGGAGGATGAGGCGCGCCGACGGGATGTCCGGTAGCGCGGCGTACGAGAGAAGCAGCACGCCTGCGAGCGGGAGGGAGGCGGCGTGGGCGCGGCGGAGGAGGAGGCTGCTGCCGCCGCATTGGTGGAGGCGGAGAACGTGCTCGTGGAGGGCCTTTTACATTTTTACCACGATGGCACTCATCCGAATATCGCTTTACAACTTTATCAGATGAGAGAAGTTTTAGTTTTAGATTTACCATATTTATGCACGTGGCATGCCACGCCAGCTCGATACGCTATCGCCTAGTCAGCCTGAGCACGTGAAATATTGTTGCTACCCGTACCTTGCTTCTCTCTCTCCATCTCGACAGCTGGGTCCCGCGGCACCTGTCACTTTCAGATTGACCCCACTCATCAACTTCGTCTTCTAGCTCCAGCGTCTGGATGAGAGACAGTCAATCGGTCAATCTATCCCGCGGCAAGGACAGGAAGATAAGGAGTCACCACTCACGAGTCAAGACAAGACTCCAGAGGTGCTCACATGTCACAAGCAGTGAGCCAAGGAGGATAGTGGTGACTGGTGTCCAGCTCCGGACGGGCAGCCGGCGGACGCACAAGCGCACGCCGCACCCGCACAGTGGCCAGTGCGTACCTCCTCAGCCTGCACCGACCGGTCCTCGCTGTCGGCGACGCTAGGAAGGCTCGGCTCCGGGGTGCGCAGCCGCTGAATGTTCTGGGCAGGCTGCCGCGTTTCCTCGGCGGCGTAGCTGTGCCTCGCGACGGCTAAGGTAGCGTTGGAGGCCTCGCTCTCGGAGCTTTGCTTGAGAGTGAAGTTGACAGCGACCTTGCGCGTCTCTCCACCGAAGAGGGTGCCGAACTTGATGGTGATCACGCCGTTGGCGTCGATGGTCTGCGTGTAGTCCGTTCCGAGGGCCACCGCCATCGTGTTTAGGTCGTCGTCGCCCGTCTTTGGGGTGAGGGTCAGCTGCACGTCCTGCGCCACCACAGTGAGGAGGCCACCCAACAGCTGCGCGAAGGGCGCGCTCAGGTTCGTCCCGTCGGGCACGGTGCTGTACGTTCCGCCAGGAGATTTCTTGGCGATGTTGGTGAGCAGCTATAGCAGTGGCATGCATCCAATCCAAGGTGTAGGTTGGTTAGCTAGCAGTAATGATCGACACGGCTGATAGCAGTAGCATTGGTTGGAGTAACAATAGCTAGTGTTGCATACCTTGTGGTCTATGCCCTGGGCGAAACCAAAGGTGTAGACAGACACCTCGCGCGGGGTCGACTTGCCTCGGGTCACCGGAGGACTTCCCCTCCGGTTTCTCGTCGGGCATGAGGAAGATGTTGGCGGTGCGAGACATCGTGAGCACGCGGTCGCCGAGGACAGCTAGTCCCAAGTCAAGGCCGGCCTTGACGTTGGTCCCACCGTCGGCAACCAGGCGGCTGACGATTGTCTTGAGGTCACTATGGGCGGCTTGGGTCATGGAACGTAGTGGGGTGAGCCTCTTGGCGCTGCTTTCGAAGGTGACGATGGAGAGGCGGTCCACAGGGGTAAGCTTCATGATCACGAACTGTAGGGCCTTCTTCACGCTCTCGATCTTGTGCCCTCGCATGCTGCCGCTAATGTCCACCACAGCCACCAGGTCGAGGCCCTCCCTCACGGCGGTGGAGGATGTTGCCTCGATCTCCACTATTGCCGTCACTGAGTCCACTGTGCGAGCCACATCTTTCTTGCTGTACTTCGGAATCCTTATCGTCACTAGACCCTGTTTGTTCACTGCAACTCCATGCATACCGTTGCAATGCATAAAGCACACATCAATGAAATGGCATCCATACATCATCATCATATACAAAAACTCCATTAATATACGATTATTATGGCCGCACCCGCACAGCGGCCTCACGGGCACGCATGCGAGCAACTTCGTCGCGGCCTCGTGACCGCGTGGAGAGGGAGGCCGAGGTGGTGGCTCACCCGCTGGGGAGCTCGCATGGGGAGCAGCTGCTCCGGCGAGCTGGGCGTGAAGGCCGTGCCGAGCCTGTGGTGCGTGCCACATTCAGGCGCTGGGCGATGGAGCTCCGACGAGCTGTCTCCCATCCAGGTGCTGGAGCTAGAAGATGAAGCTAACGGGTGGGGTCCACCTAGAAGTGACAGGTGCCACGGGACCCAGCTGTCGGGGATGGAGAGAGAGGAGCAAGGCAGGGGTAGCAACAACATTTCACGTGCTCAGGCTGACTAGGCGACAGCGTGTCGAGCTGGCGTGGCATGCCACATGCGTAAATATGGTAAATCTAAAACTAAAACTTCTCTAATATGGTAAAGTTGTAAGTGTCATTCTAAGAGTGATATTCGGATGAGTGCCGATCTTTATAATGGTAAAAATATAAAAGCCCCGCTCGTGGAAGGACGTGGCCGTGAAGGAGGCGACGGGGGCGGGCTCCTGCTTGCGGGGATTTTTAACTTTTGCCATCCACACGGACGACGCTCCTCCGTTTACCAATTTTACACACACGCTTACATAATTGCCATCACAAACAAACAGTAAAAGACGCTTTTGCCATTTTAGCTGATGTGGCACGTCAGGTGGACATGCCAGCGTGACAGCGAGCCTGAAAGCCCTCACTTAGCACGGAAAATGACTTATTTATCCATGCTGCTGCTCTCCCTCTACTCTCTAACATGTGGGTCCCACATGTCAGCTTCATCCTCAACCTCCAGTCATCGCCACGTAGCGAGGGGAGGGGAGGAGCTCGTGAAAACTGCATGTCGCCGATCGGGCAGCTCGAGGTGCTTCGATTCGATCCATGTTAATCTCGGCCGCCCATCTTATCTTGAGACAACGGCAACCAATAACTTGCGGGTTCGCGCAGCCCACAGCAGGCCGGTCGGGCATGCATGAGTGGCGGCTACCGTTTTAATGCGTGCACGCGAGCTGGCCCGGGAGTGAGTTGGCCATGTCAGACCCGGTCGGCGTACACCGAACTGACCGATGCAGCTAGCCCAACCACCGGTTGTTAGATCAGCTACCCAAACGACGCCAATGCAAACAAGCAGCTAGACAGCTGAAAGGTCCTAATGGCTAGAGGGAGGTGAATAGCCTAATAAAATTTCTACAACAACACTTAACAAAATGGTTAGATAATTATGAGACGAAGCAAGTGTTGCGCTAGCCTACTCAAAATACAAGCCACCTACCACAATTCTAGTTTAGATAGTGTCTATTCACACAATAGCTACGACACTACCCTATGTTAGTGTGCTCTCAAAAGCTAACTAAAGAGCCACACCAACCAAGCAAGCAAGCTGTCGGTGTTTCATACAAGCACCGGCAAGTAAATTTATAGTAATGCGCGTTAGGCTCGGATGGTGCGCTAAAGGACACAAGATTTATACTGGTTCGGGCGGAACGTCCCTACGTCCAGTTTGCTGCTGCTTATGTTATTAGCACCGTGAACGGTCTATAGTAAGGGGTACAAACTATCGAGAGAGGGACTGGTCCCAAGTCTTTGATGGAAGGGTTGAAAGGTGGTCAAGAGCTTCGTAGCCGCTTGACTGTACGTATGAGTGCGTTCTCTTGTTTGGTCTTCTTTTTCGGGCCTTCTGATGGAGGAAGCGCATCCCCTTTTATAGATAAAGGGGGCTGGCTTTACAAGGGTGAGGGCTCTAGGACGCGTACTCTACTTAGTCTTGTGGCTCACGTCTACCTGGTCAGGTCCTTTATTCTGATGAGTGCGAAGGAAGATAAGTGCTTACAATGTTGTCGATGTCTCTGTAGGATGTCAGGTTAGTCACATAATGCTGCCCTACGCAGGGTATGGGCTATAGTACAGTGGTTTTGACTTATGAGCCTCCCCCAGCCTTGCTCCGCACGCCTTCTGGTTCCTATGAGTCCTCGTTGGAGGAACGCGAGGTCGGGGTCCGGTGTAGCGCCGTGGCAAAGGCCTTCTGACTGGGTGGACCTGAGGGGTCGGGAAGCGGGCGCCGCTCCCTCGGGTCCACAGCGTGGTGACGGAATATCCGTCATTCGTGGAGATAGCAAATCCTTTCCTGGAGCGTAGTGGTTGTCGTATATCTTCGTCGGGTTCCGTGTCCCAGAGCTGAAGGCGGCGCCTACAACTCTACAGGGCGAGGTGCACACACCTATAATGCCTTTTGGGTTCTGCGGCGCCTGGAAGGGTCTAAAGCATCAGTCCTGTCGTTCCCTGGCAGTCCTTTTCCTACCAGGGTGCAGGATATGGTCCTTGGAGCCATGGTTGACCCGAACGTCTTGTCTCGTCCTGTACCCATCATTATGAGGGATAGATATCGATCAGGGCGAGGCTCGTTCTTGGCCGTCGGGTGAGACGGAGACCAATCCCTATCTCTTGGGTGAGACTAACCCCACCCCTCCGGGATCGGGCTAGGCGGAATCCATCCCTCAGCCCTCGGGCGAGACCGAGCCCGCCCTAAAGGCGTCGGGCGAGATGGAGATTAGCCTTGAGCCTTTGGGCGAGGCAGGGTTATCCCACAAAGGCGTCGGGTGAGGCTGACCCCGCCCCTCCGGGATCGGGCGAGATGGAATCCATCCCTTAGCCCTCGGGCGAGACCGAGCCCGCCCTAAAGGCGTCGAGCGAGACGGAGTTTATCCCTCGGCCCTCGGGCGAGACCGAGCCCGTCCCAAAGGTGTCGGGCGAGGCGGAACCGAACTCCTGTCACTCGAACAAGGGATGACATGGCGCCCTTATGCGTCCAGAAGTTTTTTCACGTTCAGTGGTTATTGGTTCCACCTTCTGGGGTACCCTGGTATTAGGTCTCCAACAGTAGCCCCCGAGCCTCTAGGTGATTCGAGTAGAACCACCTGGAGGGTGTTTTTGATTTCGTCGAAGTTACTTTGCCGGAGGGTGCGCGCGAGCGCACCCGATGGGTGTAGCCCCCGAGCCCCCGGGTGATTCGAGTAGAGTCGCCCAGGGGGTTGTATCGGCCCCTTCGCGGGTAAGGCTGAAGGACTTAGTTTTTTATCAACTGGATGTTTTTCCGAGTGGGTCGTGGCGTCCCGTTCGCTGGGAACTGATTCGGGGCTGTCCTAACTGGTGCTTCTGCCCTTGATTGCGGATCGTTCGTGGATCCTTTCTTAGTTGGGCCGGTCGGCGAGCTTCTGGGCCCTAGGTGGGCCAAAGAGAAAAGAACAGGCCTTTGTGGCTTGCGTTTCCCCGATGGGTAGAGAGTCCGAATTCGCTTGGGGAAGGCGAACCGTCCACCGAGATTTTTGGGGTGAGAGGATAGGGACTGCGGGCGCGTGTCCCGCGACGTGACGCGGTGGCGCACGTGGCAGGCCCGGAGATCGAGGCGGACGGTTGCCCTTCTCGCGTTCGTCGCCCCTTATAAAACCACGGGGTTCGCCCCTAGGGTTCCGTATTTCGCTCCCCTTCCTTTGCGTTCTGAAACATCCGCCGCCAATCTTCCCAGCCTCTCGCGCCCACATCGCCACCGTCGACCGGCCTGCGTTCGTGTTCCAGCCGCCGTCAAGCTCGCGCCTGCCCTTCCCTCCTACTGCTTTAATGGAGTTGTGGGGCAGATCAAGCATCACCTCCCGGCGTCTGGAGGGCCTCGTCCGCCGTGGCCTTCTCCGCCCACTGTCCGCCGTCCAGGAGTGGTTGCTTCCTGGCGACGAGGGTGAGCCGGTGCCGCCTGAAGGGTATGTCATCTCTTTTGCCATCTTCCATGAGCGGGGATTCGGGGTACCCGCGCATAGATTCCTTCTGGGGCTGTTAGATTACTATGAGGTAGAGCTGCAGCATCTAACTCCCAATGGGATTCAGCATATGGCAGCGTTTGTTGCCCTGTGCGAGGGTTTCCTGGGGATCGATCCCCATTTTGATCTGTGGCGGTATTTCTTTAACATTAGTCTGTCAAAGAGGAAGATTGGGGGGAAGGATGTGAACGCACCGATGGGATGTGCCAGTATTCATCTGCGCCATACCCGGTCGAAGGGTTACCCATACATGCGTCTGGCGACATCCAACAAGGGATGGCACTCGCAGTGGTTTTATGTTAGGGATGATGCGAGTGCCACCCTACCGAAGTATACTGGGCGTCTTATTGTGGACGTTCCGGAGTCATGGGGCTGGGGCGTCCAGTCCAAAGACAAGAAACACATCACCGACCTTCTTTCCGCCCTCCAAGCCCTGAAGGGCCGGGGTGTAAAGGGGATAGGGATCATCGGTGCCTACCATGCTAGGAGGGTGGCACCCCTGATGGCGCGTGTGCTTCCCCTACATCGGATGATGCCCGGGATATCGTACGAGGGGATGGTGCTTCTTGACGAGACGCTCCCTTACTCGAAAGTGGCGCAGCGCATCAAGGAGGCGACGGAGCCGATGAAGGATTCTGCGGGCAGAGTCCTTGACATTGTGTATCCGGTGCCCGGACACCCCCCAATGCGGCCGGAGCCTGGGTTCTTTGAATTCGTAAGCCCTCCTCTCCCATGCTCTTTTCTTTTTTCTTTTTTCTCTCTCTTTTTTTAACACTTGCTTTATGACGTTGGGACCAGCCGAGGGTGCTGGTCTTTAAGGATAGCCCGGTTCCACTGCCGAAGGACAAGGTCGTGGCGGCGGCGAATCGACTCACGGCCGAGCGGGACAAGAAAGCAAGGGAAGAGATGAAAAAGGCGAAACGACTGAAGCAGGAGGCACGGGATCGGGGAGAGGACGCGAGTAGTGAGGATGACGACGATGACGACGATGATGATGATGATGACGAGGTAGCCATCGGCGTGGATTGGGGCGTCCTAGAGGATGAGGACACGCTGACGAGTGGCCACCCATCCGTGCAGGGGCCCTTCCCTTTCCACGCGGAGGGAAGTAGATCGATGAGGTCAGTGGAGGTCGGCGAGTCCGCTGCTTCGCACAGCGTGCCGGCTGAGGACCGATGGATAGGGGAGGGCGGGCTTGCCGCCGCCATCCCCGAGGTGACGATGGAGGGGAGCAGCTCCGGTGCTGCACCCCGTGAGATGATGGAGGGGGATGGCTGTGGTGCCGCGCCCGACGAGACGATGGAGGAGAGCGACTCCGGTGCCGCGCCTGACGAGATGAACCCCCCTGCCCCGGAGCAGGGGGCAGGCATGAAACGGTCCCGCCCGGATGAGTCAGGGCAGGGATCTGGGGATCCGTCCCCAAAATGCTTCCGCCGGCCGAGGACGTCAACGTAAGCTGCTGATTCCTCTGTTTTCATCCTTTTTCCATTTTTATTTTGACTTAACGGTTATTACCTTTGTGTAGGTTCTTGTGGACGGTTCACCCCCTAGGGCTGGCGCCCAAGAAGAGTCTCACCCTTCAAGCGGGATAGACGGCGTCGCCTGGAGTCACCCCTGTTTTGGGTGGGAGTGGTGCCGACATCGGGGCCACGTTGGCCGAGCCGACGACGCCCATGGTGGCTCCCACGCCCACGGAGGTTACTGAGCGAGCGGCCTCCTCCGTGGCGGACGTGGAACAGCCGACCGAGGGCCGCATACCGTCGGTGGAGGTGGTCGTGACCGCGCTAAGCCAGGATCAGCCGGGCACGGTCGTGGTGGCGCCCGAGGGCGTAGTGCAATCCACGCCACTAGGGGCCCAGGTGGATCCACCCGTGACGCTCGAAGCGGCCCAGACGGAGGAGGGTCCAGCCGGAGGGTCCTCGAGTGCGGTGATGGTGCCGCACAGGGTCAGGAGGGAGCCACCACCGGCCCCTTTGTCGGGAGGAAGCTGCTCCCCTGCGCGGGAGGAGCCGCCGCTCCAGTGGATGGCCGCTCAGGACCTGACATCGGCTCTTTTCTCACTCGATGATCATTCCGAGAGCATGGAGCGGGAGGGTCTTGACATCGGGATCTCGACCATGCTGAACGCCCTGGATTAGGCCAGAGGAGCCCTCCGTGAGATTGTTATCCCTACCACTCAGGTATTTTCTGGGCTTTCTTCTTTCTTCGTATGTTTTTGTGTTTTCGCATTTCTGATACCAGTCTTCTTTCTCTTCAGGTTCTTGTTGCTCGTAGCCAGAATAAATCCCAATTCCTCCGTGAGCAGAAGGCGAAGTGGGATCGCCTCTCCGAGGAGGTCCGGCTACGAGCAGACATGGGCGCCTAGCTTGCTTCCGCCCAGGAGCGGGAGGCCTAGGCGTGTCAGGACGCGGAGGAGGCCCACGGGATGTTCGAGGATTTGTCGGCGAGGTCCAAGCTAGACGGGGAGGAGATTGTTAGGCTCCAAAAGGAGCAAGACGAGCTACTGCAGAGGAATGCCGCGGCCAATGAGAAGGCCGACAAAGTCCTGAAGGAGCTGGAGATGGAGCAGGACCTCCGGCGGAAGGCCGAGAGTAGGGCCGCGGCCCTTCAGCAGAAGGTGGACGAGGATGTCGAGGTGGTCCGCTCTCTCCGGGCGGAGCTTGGTGACGCGGTGAAAGGAAGGTTGAGTGCTGAGAACGTCTCCATCAAGCTAGAAAAAGAGGCTGCCTATACGCGAAGGGCCCTTTAGGCTGAGAGCGATGAGCACGATCTTCTACAAGCTGCGGTCGGGGTGGTCCTCAACGCCCTGAATGTGATGGAGCCGGTGGAGACCAGCCCGCTCGCGGCTCGTGTCGCAGGTATCACGGCTCAGCTGGGCCAACTTGAGGAGAGTGCCTTTCACGCCGGGATTACCCAGGCCTTCACCGTCGCCCACGCCCATTATGAGAAGGAAATAAACCTGAAGGTGATGAGCGAAGGCTTTCCGTCCACCTACGAGGATGAAGAGCTGGAGGAAATGGAGAAGATGGTCGCTCCCCTTGCGAAGAACCTGGCAGACAGTCTGAAAGAGATGGTTCTCCCTCCGCGGGAGTAATTAGTCGAACGATTTTGAGAACAACTTATATGTAATATGTGGACAAGTGTTAGTATTTTTCGAGTCTGGATGCTTTTCATGATTTTGCGTCGTAATTTCATTTTGTTTGAATTTTTTATGATCTTACCAATCTGTTCCCCTGAATTATACCGCTGGTTATAATGCGAGGAGACTGTTCCGAAAGAAAGAAAGGAGGTAGCCGTACCTTAACCAGCCCCCGAGTAAGGTCCGACCCCCTGCATGTGCTGGGGTCGGGGGTTACTGAAGATCGGAAGTGTGGTTTTGGTGATAGGTTGACGAAGTCCATGGATGTCATCACCATATTCCCCGCCCTGTCTTCCAACAGAAATCCCCAACTGGGGACTCTATGGGCTCGGCAAGGTGGGGCCTTTGAACCTATGTCCCTGTATTGTTTGGCTCAAGCCCCCGAGCCTTGTTAGGGTCTAATAGGGGTCGGCCGTTGTTTGCGTGTTACCCCATCCTCGGTTTTCGCAATCGGAGGGGCTGAGTGAACGACACTTGCCTCGACGGCTCGAGTGTCGCGCTCAACGAGCTCACTAACGGGTACGTTCGTGTGGAATCCGGGTCCATCATTTGCTGATGGGGTCGGCAGAGCCCTCTGGTGGCACTCCACAACTTCTTAACCGCCTCCCGGCAGATGCCTGAGTCGTTCGATAAGCTTAGGGGCCCGATGGCCTCTCCTCGTTGGAGATTCTATGGGTTTGGCTCGGGGTTAGAATCGAACGAGAGAAGGTCGAGACGTCCCTGTTCGCTTTTGAGTGGGGTCAGGCAGGGATGCTGGGGCTTGTCTCGGTTATCTCTCCCTGGCTCTGTTCGGCGTGAGGCAGCCTCGAGCCCTTCGCGGGCCGACCTTCGAACCTCGGCCTGTGGTCGCCTATATCGAATGAGGCGACAGCCGTTTCGTGGTGCGACACGAATCGTTGGGATGCAATGTTTTGCATATGTAATGTTTTGAATGCAAAATTTAATCAAAATAAAGGCGGGGTCGGCAACGTTACCTTGGTGGTATGAGTGGCGAAAAAGCTCCTACCAGATGGGTTCGGGCCCTGACGTTCGTGACGAGGTTGGAAATACCCTGCATAAGAATTGCTATTCTTTGTTTTCATGTCTCGGTGATGATCCGAGCCGTTTGATTAACTGACAGCTTCTCCTTTGGGGGAGATTCTGTAGGTGGACCCGTCCGATCCCTTCTTTGAGAAGGCAGACATTGAAACTAGAGACGCGGAGGGCGTTGAGTATGATTTTTCTGGTGAACAGAAACACCGTAGCTATCGGGGCATAAGGTTTGCTAGTTCGTCCAGTTTTACTCAAAGTTTTGTGCCTGTATGTCGCGCCCTTAGTTTCAAGCGTACGGAGGGGTCGGGTGAGGGGGATGTCTTAGACTGGTTGTCATCCTCGGCATCCCCGGAAGCTCGTGAATTAATTTTAATGCATAAAGTAAGAAAGCTGAGATGCTTATCTTTCTTTGGACGTTCGTTTGTCGTGTCTTCTGGGCTGAACGGCCGGCCCAGGAGATCCGAAAGGTCCTGTTGTCGGGTCGTTCGTGGTCCTGCATGGGGAGGCAAAAAAGTTGTCTGCCTATGTGGGTGCCTTAATCGCCGCGTCTGGAGCGGGTCAGTAGCGGGCCATACCCAGGCAGTGTTCAGTTTGACCAAAGAGGGACGCCTCGTCGACCGGGGTTCATCCCGTCAGTTCTGGCGTGTCCCCTCAGATATCAATCAGCATTGATTCCGTATTTAAAGAGGGGAAGGGAGAGGGTTTTTCGTCCAACCTTTCGCCTTTCCTTGGCTACCGCGTCTCCTCTTTAAATAGGGAGGGGGCGAGGAGTTCACATCCCACCTCGTCTTCTGCCTCCGAGCCGCTATCTCTCCTTCTTCTTTCTTTCCACCGAACACGTCCGTGCATCGCGGCACTTCCTGAGTGAGGAAGAGTAATGCTAGAGAGAGAGAGAGAGAGAAAACTCACAAATTTGCTCGCGAGTCTGGTGTGTGATGTCAAGCCGGAGGTTATCCAACGTAGATGAGATGGTGCGTGCTGCCCTTGCTGAGGAGTTGCTGTTGTCGAAGGAGAAGAGGCGCCGGTGGGCGTCGTACGTCGTCGACTGCGCCGTCGTCCGCTGTGCTCCTCCTTTGGCGGGAGGCGTTTCCTGCTCATATGCCGTTGTCAGGGTTATGGCTGGGGATGATGGCGTAGTCCCCAGATGCCATGGCAATGGCGTCGCTGTCGAGGTTGTGGCTGACGACGATGGCGTAGTCCCCGGACGCTTCGGCGGAGGCGTCGTAGATGGTGGCGCCTTCGAGGATCCAGCGAAGCGGCGGGATATCGGGATGTCGCCGATGGAGAGCGTAGCACGGTGACCGCAGTAGACGAGCTGGCCCATGTACATGCCCCGGGCGTCACCGATGGAGAGCGTGGCGCGGCGACCGCAGTAGCACTTGTGGTAGAGCTGAGCAGAGACTGTAATGAAATAACCTTGTGGGGAAGCCCCCGGGTAAACAGTCCTCTGAATTTATAAGTATATTGTTCCTTTTTGTAATGAAATCGCTTTGTAAGTGATGAATTTGTGCAAAAAATGAACAAAATTACATCCTTTGCTTATGGCAAGCAATTTTTTATCTTTCTCCCTCCGGTAGGAATAATTTTAGCGCTTTCCGACCCTTCTCATGGTCTAAGTCATAGGAAGCTAGGAACGTGGGCGAACTAATTCTGATTGAACTGGTGAGCAAAGAGGTTGCAGCCGCTGGGGCGTGGGTGTCTCGCAGTCCTACCAGTTGTATTCAGAATTGGTTCCCAAGATCTTAGCCCTCGAGACTCGTTTATGAGGCGAATGGAAAACTTAGAGAATGTTTGTAAGTATAACACAGGAATTTTTTGCAAGCGTAATACTTGTATTACACATGTCATATGTTATGATCACATGCCAGCCCCCGAGCGAGGTCTGACCCCTCGCGATTTGCAGGGGTCGGAAGTCACTAAGGATCGGGGTTCTGTTAAGACAAAAACTGATAAAGAAAAGTGTAAGCTTATTTTAAGGATAGAAACGACGTAGCTGCTAAATGTTCCAGGCGTTGGCGAAGACCTCGCCTTTGATGGTTTTCAACCGGTAGGCGCCTGGGCGAAGTATTTCCGCGACGACGTAGGGCCCTTCCTAGGGCGGAGAGAGTTTGTGGCGATCCTTGTTGCTCTGCACAAGACGGAGGACAAGGTCTCCAATGTTGAAGGCTCGACCCTACACCCGTTGGTTGTGGTACCGTCGCAATGCTTGCTGGTACTTAGCTGAATGGAGGAGGGCGATGTCGTGGGCTTCATCCAGTTGGTCCATGGCGTCTTGGTGAGATGCCTCGGCTCCCTGTTCATCATATGCTCTGATTCTTGGTGCTCCATAGTCGAGATCCGTCGGGAGAACGGCCTCTGAACCGTAGACCATGAAGAAAGGTGTGTAGCCGGTGGCCCGGCTCGAAGTCGTCCTTAGGCTCCAGAGCACAGCCGGGAGCTCAACGAGCCAACGCGCGCCGAACTTATTCAACCGGTTGAAAATTCTAGGTTTGAGGCCTTGAAGAATCATGCCGTTTGCGCGCTCGACCTGCCCGTTCGTCCGGGGATGTGCGACGGCTGCCCAATCGATTCGGATGTGTTGTTCATCATAGAAGCAAACGAATTTCCTACCGATGAACTGTGTGCCGTTGTCTATAATGATGGAGTTCGGTACTCCAAAGCGATGGATGATGTCGAGAAAGAACAACACAGCTTGTTCGGATTTGATTGTGGATATTGGCCGAGCTTCAATCCATTTTGTAAACTTGTCTATGGTGACAAGCAGGTGGGTAAAGCCTCCGGACGCCTTTTTAAGTGGCCCAACCAGGTCGAGCCCCCAGACCGCGAAGGGCCACGTGATGGGGATCATCTGGAGAGCCTGGGCCGGGAGGTGTGTTTGCCGAGCGTAGTATTGGCACCCTTCGCAGGTGCGTACAATTTGCTCGGCATCGGCTACTGCGGTGGGCCAGTAGAAACCTTGTCGAAATGCATTCCCAACCAAGGTTCTTGGTGCGGCATGATGACTGCATGCTCCACCGTGGATGTCGCTCAGTAGAAGTTTTCCCTGTTCGCCGGGGATACAGAGTTGCAGAATTCCGATGTGACTTCATTTGTAGAGTTCGCCCTCTGCAAGAATGAAGGATTTGGCACGTCGTGCGAGCCATCGGGCTTCTGTCTTGTTGGTCGGTAGTACGTCGTGGAGGAGATAGTCGAGGTAAAGCGTTCTCCAGTCATTGGGAGGATCGGACTCCACTACTGGGTCCTCTTCAAGCTCCATGACCTCGGGGTCGGGCAGAGCAGTTGGCGGATCGGCCTTGGGGGTCGGACTAGAAGGGCCATCGTCGGCTTGTTCCGACCCCACGTAGCGTACCGAGGGTTTGTGTTGATCACTGGCAAAGATGCCTGTTGGAACTAGCTCTCGGCTGGATGCTGCTTTTGCGAGCGTGTCGGCCGCTTCGTTGAGGCGCCTAGGGATATGATTGAGTTCGAGGCCGTCGAATTTGTCCTCCAGACGTCGGACCTCTTGATAGTACGCCTCTATCTTGGTATCGTGGCAGCCTGACTCTTTCATGACCTGGTTGACAACCAGCTGAGAGTCGCCCCTGATGTCGAGGCGTCGGATGCCCAGCTCGATGGCGATTCGTAGGCCGTTGATGAGCGCTTCGTATTCTGCAGTATTGTTTGATGAGGGGAAATGAAGCCAAACCATGTACCTCATGTGGACCCCGAGGGGGGATACAAAGACTAGTCCTACTTCGGCGCCCTTCTTCATCAGCGATCCGTCGAAGTACATTATCCAGTACTCTTGATCGACGGCTGCTGGTGGCATCTAGACCTCGGTCCACTCCGCGATGAAGTCAGCTAGTGCCTGAGATTTGATCGCCGTTCGGGGGACATAAGAAATGCCCTGATCCATCAGCTCGAGTGCCCACTTTGCGGTTCTTCCCGTAGCGTCATGGCTATGAACGACCTCACCGAGGGGGAACGACGTCACCACTGTCATGGGGTGTGACTCGAAGTAGTGGCGTAGCTTCCTTTTGGTGATGAGGACGGTGTAGAGGAGTTTTTGGATCTAGGAGTAGCGGGTTTTGGAGTCGGATAACACCTCGCTGATGAAATATACAGGGCGCTGCACCTTGAAGGCGTGCCCCTCTTCCTCTCGCTCTACTATTAAGGCGGAGCTAACCACTTGGGTGGTGGCCGATATATATAGTAGGAGAGATTCTCCATCGCATGGAGGAACTAGGACCGGCGGCTTAGTTAAAAATCGTTTAACCATGTCAAGCGCCTCTTGAGCCTCGGCTGTCCACTCGAAGCGGTCAGTTTTCTTCAGGAGTCGATAAAGGGGGAGTCCTCATTCGCCGAGGCGTGAAATGAATCGGCTGAGGGCGGCAAGGCACCCTATGATTCTCTAAACCCCCTTTATGTTTTGGATTGGGCCCATCCTTGTGACGGCTGATATTTTCTCTGGGTTGGCTTCGATGCCACGCTCGGATACGATGAAGCCAAGCAGCATGCCCCTCGGGACCCCGAAAACACATTTTTCGAGATTGAGTTTGATGCCGTTTGCCCAGAGTTTCACAAAGGTTCGTTCAAGGTCGGCGACAAGGTGGTCAGCTCGCTTGGATTTGACTATGATGTCGTCGACATAGGCCTCAATGGTTCACCCGATGAGGTCTCCAAAGCAATTAAGCATACAGCGCTGGTACGTTGCCCCTGCATTCTTCAGACCGAATGGCATTGAAATGTAGCAAAACGATCCGAAGGGCGTGATAAAAGATGTCACGAGCTGGTCGGATTCTTTCATCGCGATTTGATGGTAGCCGGAGTATGCATCAAGGAAGTAGAGGGTTTTGCACCCCGAGGTGGAATCAACTATTTGGTCTATTCATGGCAAAGGAAATGGATCCTTTGGACACGCTTTGTTGAGGCCGGTATAATCGACACACATTCTCCATTTCCCGCTCTTTTTCAGACAAGAACAGGATTTGCTAACCACTCTGGGTGGTATACTTCCTTAATGAATCCTGCGGCCAGTAGTTTGGCTATCTCCTCGCCGATGGCCCTGCGTTTCTCCTCGTCGAAGCGGCGCAGGCGTTGTTTCACCGGCTTGGAGCCCGGGAGGATTTGGAGAGTATGCTCGGCGACCTCCCTTGGGATGCCCGGCATATCCGAGGGTTTCCACGCGAAGATATCCTTGTTGGCGCGGAGGAAGTCGACGAGCGCGCTTTCCTATTCGGAGGAGAGCGCGGTCCCAATTCGGACTTTTTTGCCCTCGGAGCTACTGGGATCCAAGAGGACATCCCTAGAGCCTTCTGCCGATTCGAACGATCCGGACGACTTCTTTGCGTCGGGTGTCCCTTCAATGACCTCCTCCCTGAGCGTGACGAGCTCTTCGGATGCGATGATTACGGATGCGTGTCCGCAGCATTCGACCTCGCCCTCGTAAGCGCGCTGGAAGGAGGTGCCGATGGTGATGACCCCACGGGGACCCAGCATCTTCAGCTTCAGGTACGTGTAATTGGGTACGGCCATGAACTTTGCGTAGCATGGTCGCCCCAGGATGGCGTGGAAAGTCCCTAGGAACCCCACTACATCGAAGGTGAGGGTCTCAGTCCGGTAATTGGACCGATCCCCAAAAGTGATGGGTAGGTCGATCTGCCCCAGTGGCACGGCTTGCCTTCCCAGCACGACGCCATGAAAAGGTGCTCGGACGGGACGGAGGTGCGTTCAGTCGACGCCCATCTCGTCGAGCGTCTTGGCGTACATGATGTTGAGGCCGCTGCCCCCATCCATCAGTACCTTGGTGAGCCGCTTTGGACCGACGATCGGGTCGACGACAAGCGGATACCTTCCCGGGTGTGGGATGACATCCGGATGGTCGGTCCAGTCGAAGGTTATGGCGGATTCCGACCACCGGAGAAAGGCTGGCGTGGCCGGTCCAGCGGTATAGACCTCACGACGTGCGACCTTCTGGCGGCGCCTGGAGTCATAGGCCGTTGATCCTCCGAAGATCATGAGGGCACCGATCGGCGTTGGGAAGGTGTCGTCCTTCTCCTTTGTGTTGTCAGCGGTGGGAACCGGCTCCTTCCCCTGCTCCCCCTTATCAAGGCCCCCAGCCAAGTATTTGCGCATAAGGCCGCATTCCTTGTATAGGTGCTTGGCCGGGAAGGCGTGGTTTGGGCATGGCCCCTCGAGCATTTTCTCGAAGTGGTTCGGAGTGCCTTCCACAGGCTTCCGGCCACCTTTGCGGTCGGCGGCGGACACGAGCGGGTTGTCGTGCCGTTGCTTCTTATTTTTGTTTTTGGCGGGATGGTTAGAGGCGCCTTCGCCGGCGTCCTCGTCCCGCCTCATCTTTCCATCGGAGCGATCAAATATGGCTCCGACCGCCTCCTCTCTAGAGGCGTGACTGGTGGCGATGTCCAGGAGTTCCTTGTTAGTTTGCGGGCCCCTGTGTCCTAACTTGTGGACTAGGGATTCGCAGGTTGTTCCGGACAGAAAGGCTCCTATCACGTCGGCGTTGGCAACGTTAGGGACCTCATTGCACTGTCGAGAGAAGAGCTGAATGTACCCGCGAAGGGTTTCATCGGCCTTCTGGCGGTAGTTTTTGAGGTCCCATGGGTTTCCAGGGCGTTTGTACGTGCCCTGGAAGTTACCCACGAAGATCTCTGTCAGATCCACCCAACTCTGAATAGCATTGGACGGTAAGTGCTCCAGCCATGCTCGCGCCGAGTCAGCCAAGAACAGCGGGAGATTGCGAATAATGAAGTTGTCATCACTCGCACCACCGGCCTGACATGCAAGCCGATAGTCTTCGAGCCAAAGCCCAGGATTTGTTTCGCCAAAATATTTAGGGATGTTGGTGGGCGGTCGATACCTTAAGGGGAACGCAGCATTGAGGATGTGTCGGGCGAAGGCCTGAGGGCCTGGCAGGCCGAGGCTCGGGCTTCGGTCCTTGTTGCTATCGTAGCGCCCACCACGCCAGGGACGATAGCCGCGGCGTGCTGCTTCTCCATCGTCGCCGTGGGCACGTCTCCGAGCGTCGATGATGCTGCGTACGTCGCGGCCATGGCCGAGGCGTTGATGTACAGGGACGACGGAGGGCTGCCCACCGGCTGGCGGTGTTTGGTGTACGGATGCGTCCTTGGTGGGACGCACTGAGGGCGCGCGTTGGCTGGTGTCAGCTTCGCGTCGTCGAGACAACGAACTTTCCGCCTGCTGCGCCGCTGCACGCTCGAGCAACGTGCGAATCTCCCGGCGAGCGCGGCGATCCTCGGACGTCGCGGCCTCCGGAAGGCCATGCAGCAAGGCGATTGCTGCGGCGATGTTCTGGCTGGCTCGGGCAAAGTGAGGAAGGGCCCCATCGTCGGTGAGGATCCTTTGATGTACGGTGCGGGCCGTGGCGCGCGCGTGCCCCCCATCTTTGCGGCGTTCAATCTCGCGATTGATGTCCGCGTATTCCCGGGCGAGCCCTTGCCCAGCCTCATCGATCTCTTGCTGACGAGCCCTTAGCCGCTCCATCTTTAGGTGAGATGGGGCTGTCATCTCTTCCCTGGATCTGCTGTCAGGATGGTTTGTAGAGGTGGCCTCTTCCCTGGAGGCGCTTTCGATGTGACCCTCGGGGGTCTGCGTCATGAAGCATTCCCGGGAAGGGTGGTGGCTCCCCCTACTGGAATCCGAGCTAGAGAGCGATACTGGCTCCTCGTTGAGGAGCTCACAGAGGGTCTCCGTATCCCGCTCAATCGCCCCCACGAACTCGATGTCCGTGGGTGATTGAACCACACGTAGCGCCAGAAGGCGACCAACGGTCGCCGCAGTGTTGCGGAGACCGAACGGAAACGCTGTCGGGGCACTCCATACGGACCCTTTCGGACATAGGGTGGCGTTGTGAGAGGCCTCCTTGGGTGACGGGACTCCTCAGGAGTTGCCCGGTGGGCCGTCAAGCCTGAGACGGCTGAGGTTGATGGAAGGGGGAGATGGGGCGGCTGAGTGAGTCAGCGCCAGCTCTCCTCCTAGTCCGGTGATGAAATCTAGGTCGCCGAAACGCACGTGTGCGCCCGGGGCCCAGGTGATTGCGTGGGTGGCCATCCGAGGCCTGATTTGGAACGCGCAAGCCCCCTACCTGGCGCGCCAACTGTCGGTGTTTCGTACAAGCACCGGCAAGTAAATTTATAGTAATGCGCGTTAGGCTCGGATGGTGCGCTAAAGGACACAAGATTTATACTGGTTCGGGCGGAACGTCCCTACGTCTAGTTTGCTGCTGCTTGTGTTATTAGCATCGTGAATGGTCTATAGTAAGGGGTACAAACTATCGAGAGAGGGACTGGTCCTAAGTCTCTGATGGAAGGGTTGAAAGGTGGTCAAGAGCTTCGTAGCCGCTTGACTGTGCGTATGAGTGCGTTCTCTTGTTTGGTCTTCTTTTTCGGGCCTTCTGATGGAGGAAGCGCATCCCCTTTTATAGATGAAGAGGGCTGGCTTTACAAGGGTGAGGGCTCTAGGACGCGTACTCTACTTAGTCTTGTGGCTCACGTCTACCTGGTCAGGTCCTTCATTCTGATGAGTGCGAAGGAAGATAAGTGCTTACAATGTTGTCGATGTCTTTGTAGGATGTCAGGTTAGTCACATAATGCTGCCCTATGCAAGGTATGGGCTGTAGTACAATGGTTTTGACTTATGAGCCTCCCCCAGCCTTGCTCCGCACGCCTTTTGGTTCCTATGAGTCCTCGTTGGAGGAACGTGAGGTCGGGGTCCGGTGTAGCGCCGTGGCTAAGGCCTTCTGACTGGGTGGACCTGAGGGGTCGGGAAGCGGGCGCCGCTCCCTCAGGTCCACAGCATGGTGACGGAATATCCGTCGTTCGTGGAGATAGCAAATCCTTTCCTGGAGCGTAGCGGTTGTCGTATATCTTTGTCGGGTTCCGTGTCCCAGAGCTGAAGGCGGCGCCTACAACTCTACAGGGCGAGGTGCACGCACCTGTAATGCCTTTTGGGTTCTGCGGCTCCCGGAAGGGTCTAAAGCATCAGTCCTGTCGTTCCCTGGCAGTCCTTTTGCTGCCAGGGCACAGGGTATGGTCCTTGGAGCCATGGTTGACCCGAACGTCTTGTCTCGTCCTGTACCCATCATTATGAGGGATAGATATCGATCAGGGCGAGGCTCGTTCTTGGGCGTCGGGTGAGACGGAGACCAATCCCTATCTCTTGGGCGAGACTAACCCCACCCCTCCAGGATCAGGCGAGGCGGAATCCATCCCTCAGCCCTCGGGTGAGACCGAGCCCGCCCTAAAGGCGTCGGGCGAGACGGAGATTAGCCTTGAGCCTTTGGGCGAGGCAGGGTTATCCCACAAAGGCGTCGGGTGAGGCTGACCCCGCCCCTCCGGGATCGGGCGAGATGGAATCCATCCCTCAGCCCTCGAGCGAGACCGAGCCCGCCCTAAAGGCGTCGGGCGAGACGGAGTTTATCCCTCGGCCCTCGGGCGAGACCGAGCCCGTCCCAAAGGTGTCGGGCGAGGCGGAACCGAACTCCTGTCACTCAAACAAGGGATGACATGGCGCCCTTATGCGTCCAGAAGTTTTTCACGTTCGGTGGTTATTGGTTCCACCTTCTGGGGTACCCTGGTATTAGGTCCCCAACACAAGCTCTCACAACTAGCTATATTAAAGAGCTTGTCAACTAGTTTGCGGTAAAGTAAAGAGAGTGATCAAGAAGGTTATACCGCCGTGTAGATGAAGAACCAATCAATCACGAAGATGAATAACAATGAAGACCAATCACCTCAGAATCAATGATGAACACAATGATTTTTACCGAGGTTCACTTGCTTGCCGGTAAGCTAGTCCTCGTTGTGGCGATTCACTCACTTGGAGGTTCACATGCTAATTGGCATCACACGCCAAACCCTCAAAAGGGTGCTGCACAACCAACACAAGATGAGGATCACACAAGCCACGAGCAATCCACTAGAGTACCTTTTGGCGCTCCACCGGGGAAAGGTCAAGAACCCCTCACAATCATCACGATCGGAGCCGAAGACAATCACCACCCTCTGCTCAACGATCCTCGCTGCTCCAAGCCGTCTAGGTGGCGGCAACCACTAAGAGTAACAAGCAAAACCCACAGCGAAACACGAACACCAAGTGCCTCTAGATGCAAACACTCAAGCAATGCACTTGGATTCACTCCCAATCTCACTATGATGATGACTCAATGATAGAGATGAGTGGGAGGACTTTGGCTATGCTCACAAGGTTGCTATGTCAATGAAAAATGGCCAAAGATGTGAGCCACAGCCGGCCATGGGGCTTAAATAGAAGCCCCCACGAAATAGAGCCGTTGTACCCCTTCACTGGGCACAACACGGGGTGACCGGACGCTCCGGTCAGACTGACCGGACGCTAGCCCTCAGCGTCCGGTCACCCAATGGACGCCACGCGTCACCAGCTTCAAATGCTGTTCGTCAGATTTCAACGGCTACGAAGCTGACCGGACGATCCGGCAAAACTGACCAGACGCTGAAGCCCCAGCGTCCAGTCGTTTCCAGTAAGCTCCACGAGGCGTATTTCTTTGACCGGACATGTTTGGTCCACCTTGATCGGACACAGTCCAGCATCCAGTGGTTAACCCTAGGCACTGTGTCGTCTTACCAGTTTGACCGGACGCAAGCAGCCAACGTCCGGTGCTTTCAGACCCAGCGTCCGGTCAGTTGACCGACGCCAGCGTCTTCGCGACCAACTCCTTTTCACTTCTAACTTCTCCACCCTTACTCAAATATGCCAACCACCAAGTGTATCACATTGTGTACATGTGTTAGCATATTTTTACAAGCATTTTCAAGGATGTTAGCATTCCACTAGATCCTAAATGCATATGCAATGAGTTAGAGCATCTAGTGGCACTTTGATAACCGTATTCCGATACGAGTTTCACCCCTCTTAATATTACGGCTATTAAACCTAAATGTGATCACACTCTCTAAGTGTTTTGATCACCAAAACAAAATAGCTCCTATGGTTTATACCTTTGTCTTGAGCTTTTTGTTTTTCTCTTTCTTCTTTCCAAGTCCAAGCACTTGATCATCATCATGGTATCATCATCATCATGCTATGATCTTCATTTCCTTCATCACTTGGAGTGTTCTACCTATCTCATGATCACTTGATAAACTAGGTTAGCACTTAGGGTTTCATCAATTCACCAAAACCAAACTAGAGCTTTCAACAGCTAGCTCGTCTGATCCCTAGCTTGCCGCAGCACACCTGCATCTTCTTCGAGGTTCGACTCACGTGGCGCACCGCTGGCTGGCTACCTGTCTATAAAAGGAGGCACCGCAGCACCGTCCGGCCCATATCTATCACTTCGATCCATCGCTTCTTCCACAACATGAACATGTACGTACGTAGCTAGCTAGCTCGCAGAGCATCTATCGCCAAATAAACCAGACAGTAGTAGTGCTAGCAGGTCGATCGCTAGCTCCACCGAGACGACCATGATGAAGCAGCAGCTTACCAAGCTAGCAGGCGTGGTGGCGTTGCTGGCACTGCTAGCTTTGCTGGAGCCGGCCGCCGTCGTCGGCGTCAAGCTCACCACCGATGACCTCAACTCCGAGGCATCGCTGTGGGGGCTTTACCAGCGATGGGGTGCACGCTACAATGTAGAACGCAACCTTGTGGAGAAGGTCCGCCGATTCGACATGTTTAAGGAGATGGCGCACCGTGTCGCCTCTCGTGCTGGAGTCGCAGGCCACGCTCCGGGTCTGAACGCCTTCGCCGACTTGAGCTCGCTTGAGTCACAGGCTCAGGCGTACTCCAGGCCAGGCTGCGGAGGCATAGGAGGCCAGGCTACGCCCGGGACTCCGCACGAGCTCCTCCCCTCCCCTCTCCGCATGGGACTCCGCACCAGCTCCTCCTTCGCTGTGTGGTGATGGCCGAAGGTTGAAGATGAAGCTAACATATGAGACCCACACGTCACAGAGTAGAGGGAGAGAAGCACCATGGGTAAATATGTTATTTCCCATGCCAAGTTAGGACTCACAGCCTCACTGTCACGCTGGCATGTCCACCTAGCGTGTCACGTCTGCGAAAGTGACAAAAGCGTAGGAGGTTCACCGTTTACGATGACAATTGTGTAGAAGCACATACAAAATTGGTAAACGAAAGAGTGGTATACGTAAGGATGGCAAAAAGTTAAAAATCCCCTGCTTGTTCCGCGGCTGACCTCGGGAACACCTCTAGCTGTAGAATGTTTATCAGAACACATACCACTATTCCAATACAACACCGCGAAAAAAAATACAACACCGCTGAGCATTTGATTTGACTTTTAGCTAGCAATACGATTCTACCGAGTCAATGCAAGCACACACCTTCGGATTCAAATTATATATTGCATTTTATTATGTTTTAAGTCAATTTTTTCTAACCTTAATCAAATTAGTAGAAAAAATATATTCTACAAGCTCAAAAAAATGCTCTGTAAAAATATATATTTTTCATAAAAATATAATGAAACTAATTTGATGTTATAGATGGCGAATTTATCTATAAATTTAGTTAAAAATAAAGAAATTCGAATTATGGAAGTTAGAAGAAAACCCAAAATTTAGAACGGAGTCAGTATAAGGAAAGGGCCAGTTTGGCCCGATGGAAGGTTTCGTGCCTTCGTCACGACGGTTGGGCCTTGGACTGTTCACGTTCACAGGCCCATATCTCTTCTTCCTCCTCCCGAAGCCGCCGGCGGCCTTCGTCTTGCAGGCTCACAGGCAGCCAAGGTACGCCGCCGGAATTCACCTCTGCGCGAGGGGTGCCGGGCACCTTTACGCCGCTGGGAGCCCTGCGCTTCGGTTCGCCTCCCCCGCACTCCCGGCTTCCCAGCTCCCACCACAGTACATCCTGCTCGTTCCCCCCGCCCACGCGCCACGCCTACGCACGCCGCCGCCCCCTCCGACGCGCTAGTTCGCTACTTCCATCGGTTCAGTGGGCACTCCGAAGCCTCGGTTTGGTGCCTTCTGTGCTGCTTTCCAATCTGAAGCTTAGCTCTAGGAACAACCGAACAAGGCGCGTCTAGTTGTGTGCATTGGGGGAGGGATTGATGGCCAACAGCGAGTATGAGTACGTGAAGAGGGAGTTCGAGTTTGATCGCTGCCTCCCGCCCTCTAACTGGATCGTTGTCCGCATCGACGGCTGCCACTTCCACAGGTACACCTCTCAAATATCAATGCCTCCTTTTGTGGATAGTATCTTTTGCTTATCTGCTAAATTTTAGTTTCTCCTTTGTAGGTTCTCGAAGATTCATGCCTTTGAGAAACCGAATGATAAGAACGCTCTAAGATTAATGAATGCTTGTGCCACTGCTGTGCTTGAGAAATTCCCTGACATAGTCTTTGCTTATGGTGTTAGTGATGAGTACAGGTATGGCATTAGACATCCTCCCATATAAGTTCCATTATTATAGAATTTAGTTTATGCAGTACAGTATACCACTCGTGAAAAGAATATCTGTTATGAATTGCTTGGCGTCCATTGTTTATTTTCCAGAGATACATGCATCACACTATTGATTTATATTTGGCTAAAGAGCTCATTATATACTTCATTTAAGAGTTGTATTGGTACACTGCAAGTACTGGATGGATGTGGGGGGTGGGCAGACACATACATAAAATCAAAAATGAACTTTCTAGCATATAATGCATAATCTGCTCTATCATTATAAAATTCTTATATTCATGTTTACCACTGCAGTTTCATTTTCAGAGAGGAAACAGAGTTCTATCACCGGCGAGAAAGGTAACTCATTCAGTTTCACTTTTTCGTTGATATTTGAATGTTCATTTGTCTGCCTTTTGTTTCTGAACTGTGAGACAATGTTCATGGCATCATGATATTGACATATCTACCAATAACTTCAGCAAAATTCTCTCTTTATGTGTTTCCTACTTCACTTCTGTGTACGTAATGAAGTGGAAAGACTTCTTTCCTAACAAAGAGCTGAAGGAGCCACCATATTTTGATGGTCGAGCTGTATGTTACCCAAATTTGAAGACTATTCGTGATTATTTGGCTTGGAGACAAGTGGACTGTAAGCTACTGGAACTGCAATTCATATTTTCTTGTATAGCAAATGAGACCTCATTTATTTGTGCAACTTTTTTCTATGTACACCTAAGTTGTACAAAGCATGAACCTTCGTCAACATAAAAAAAAAGAGTGATCTATGTACGTGTCAGAATTGAACAATAATTCGATTAGTTCACTGATATGCATATTCTTTGTTTGTGCCTTTCAGGTCATATAAATAATCAGTACAATACCTGCTTCTGGATGTTGGTGAAGTCTGGAAAAAGTGAACAAGAGGCTCAGTTAGCTTTGAAGGTAGTACAAATTTTCTTGAGTTGGTGACCTTTCTATCACCATGGTATAAATGTTTTAATTCAAGTTTTGTTTTTCTAGGGAACATTTGCAAAGGACAAGAATGAGTTGCTTGCTCAACAATTCCAAATAAACTATGACGATGAACCAGCTATGTTCCGCAAAGGATCCAGTGTTTACCGAGAGAAGGTGATACTGCAAATGTTATCGATCATGCAAAACAACATCTTTCTTATAATGTGTTGCGAATAACTGTAGGTAGAAACAACTGTGAAGATTGATGACTTTGGGGATCCCATAAAAAGACCAAGATTGAAAGTTACAGTGGCACATGTTGATATCATAGGGCCTGAGTTTTGGGAAAACCATCAACACATTCTTCGAGAAGGTTGGTTTGAATTATTCAGCTGTCCTTTGAACTACAAGCTATGTGTGTATATGGCATTAACTTAATTGATATATTTTGTGAACAGGAAAAATTTTGCATTGGTTTGTAAAGAAATTTGGCATCAATCACATCCTTTCACATTGTAATTGGATCGTTGTTCGCATCAATGCTTGCCAATTTGATCAGTGAGGATCCCTCTTCTTTTTATCTATCAAAAGCATGCCAGTTCTCTTTAGGATTAGCTTGATTGCCTTATTAACTGGGTTGCTTCATTTCACCCCCAGATTCTCAACAATTCATTCACTTGACAAACCAAATGATGAGACTGCACTAAGTCTGATGAATGAATCTGCATCTTTGATGATGGAGCAATACCCTGACATCGTCTTTGCCTATGGTTTTAGCAATGAGTATAGGTATGTTGTACTCCTTCTAATAACTGTCCTTGGAGTTAAAGACTTGATAAAAAGGAAAATAAATTCCTTTTTTGTGCTGGAAGAAAACAAATCATATGCTTTGGATGACACAGTTTTCATCTCATGAACAGAAGTGATCTGGAATAAATATAGACTTGGCATGATAAAGATTAATAAAAAGTTTTAGTAAAGCATACAATAAATCTGGAAATATTAACATATATTTAGATAAACATTCCTTGTGGATCATTATTTATTGACATCCATTGCAGATAACCAATCTTACTTTGTTGTTACTGTTGCAGTTTTGTGTTCCATGAGAAGAGTGAGCTATATCAGAGACAGGAAAGGTAGTTATCATTATGGATCATGTGTTGTATTTGTAATTCAAGGGCTAGCTGCTTTGGTTTAAAATGATGCCAACTTCTTTTGCAGCCTAATCCTTTCATCATGTTCTTCATATTTCACTTCTCTTTACATAACGAAATGGAAAGAGTTCTTCCCCCACAAAGAATTAATGCAGACACCACGCTTTGAGACAGAAGCTCTATGTTATCCAAAACTAAAGATCGTATGTGAATACTTGTCATGGAGGCAGGCAGAGTGTAAGTTGTATACGCTGAATTCATCTGTTCATTTGAATTAGTGTGAATGAACTAGGTTTCAGTGCTTTTATATGCTGTGATCCTATTGATGTCTATGTCCCTTCATTTTTTAAAGATATCCTACTGCAAGAGCTTGGCTACTCCATCAGTTAAACCACAAGAAAAAAGACATAGATTGTCTCATTTATATCGCTATTTTTCAGGTCACGCTGGCAACCAATACAATACATGCTTTTGGATGCTAGTGAAATCTGGAAAAAGCGAAAAAGAAGCCCATGAGATATTAAAGGTCTTCCTTCAATTAATGCTTTAAATCTTTTTCCTTTGCTCTTGCATACTTCTGTACTTGTCTCATTGTCTGCATTCTCTGATTGCTTTAGTTTTGTCTGCAGGGAACATTGTCTAAAGATAAAAATGAATTGCTTTTTCAGCAATTCCAAATGAACTACAACAATGAACCTGCTATGTTCCGAAAGGGTTCATGTATTTATCGGCAAAAGGTACATTTTGCTGATTTCCTAGAATCACTTGATCTGCAGCGTTATGCTGTGCTCCTGTGCACATACTAGTATAACGCAGAAGAGTGATATAGTTGTAGCATTGCTAAAGCCATAAAGAAGCAATTTTTAGCCTGCCTACATGATTGAAACAACTTTTCGGACAAATCCTGAAATGAAATTTCGGCCTTTCATATCATATATTCATAGATGATAAGATTCGTTGGTAGCACTTGAGTTGATTCCACATTGCATTTACATCAATCCAACTAAAGCAAAACTTGGCACCAAGTTACTACCAGAGTTAGTGCCACTGCCAGTCTGTCTTACTCCAATGAATCATGTGGTCGCTGCTATGGTGCAAAATGTTAATGCTCCTATTTCCAGTTTCTGTGTAATTTAAATGGGCCCACCGCAAATGCCGCAGGTGGAAGAACTTGCAGGAGCTGAGGACGGCGACAATGACACAACAAGAGAGCGGTGGCATGTGAAAGTGGACCATGTTGACTTAGGACCCGGGTTCTGGCGAAAGCATTCTTGGATAACGACTAATTGCACTCAGTAGTTCACACTGATACATGGTTCTTATCAACCACTTCGATAGCTAGATTCCCTGAGAACGTTGTTGTACTGGTGTATGTAACTCTTGTTCACACAGGTCTAGAAAAGAAATATAGTTGTTTGTTCACTGTTCAAGCCTTCTATTCACTCTCTATATGTGCTGATGGTTTTCTGAGTGGTCTGCTTGAAGCCATGGTAGCGTTGTGTTAATTTCCTTCCGAGCTGTGAATACTTTTTTTTCCTTCGAAAATCGCCGGCATGATTATGCCAGGCGTATATTGATACGGGAGGACTTTACAAGGCAGTGATTTATGTACAAAGGTTTACATGCAACTCGTCAAAATCAAGCTGGTAAAACCACTGAAACACACGTGGTCTCTACAGAATACTGAATAGCAACATTTGTGGCTACTGGTACCCAAAATATTGCAAATGACGAATTACTGAAGTTTCGCAGAAGTTGCTGGAACGCAGCAGCAGGTCCTTTTCACTTCTGTTCCAAATCGATGTGGGCCCTGTTCGGCTTACCCCATATTCGGCTTGTTCGACTTCTTTTTTCAACCAGAACAGTGTTTTTCTCTCATAACAATTCAGCTGAAACAGTATTTTTTAGCCAGTTTCAGTCAAGTTTCAGACCAGCGAATAGGACCCGCGTTATGAGAGGTGACCGGGCACAAGGATGAGGAGAGAAGATACGTATCAAGCATGCAGGAGAGGCTCACAAGCAATGAAGCAAACGCGTCGTGCGTTGCACTGAAACGAGAGGACGCAGCAGAAAGCTTGTGTTGGCGCGCTGTGCCAAAATCGGCTCACAGCTCCCAAAACTAGCTAGACGACGCAGAGAGACCGTCACCTTTTTGCCATTTTCGTGTAATGGCTTATGGCTTACCGTGGCCGCCTCGTGACCGCGCGCACGATGATATGATGATGACCAACGCGCGTGACGCGTTCCAGATCGATTGAGCTGCGTGTGAGAAGGGAAAAAGGAGGAGAGGAGACGACGGAAGTGTGCGGTGCGGTGCAGCGTGTGTGTGGACGGCTTGCACGCACCTCACGCGCTTGCCTGTGTATGATCCATAGAAACGATCTATAGTAGAACCAAGGGACTTCTATGTAACCAGTTAATCTAGATAAGCCCTAGTACATCTAGACCGAGAGGTAAAGACAAAGAGATAGAGAGAGATGTGTTGGTGTTGAACCTGAGCTCTCGGAGGAAGTCGCGGATGAACTGGAACCGGCCATCTCAGGTTCGGTGATGAAGGTCTGCGCACGGGCAGCGACGGGTGGAGTAGAGGTGGCACAGACGTCGATGCAGTGCAGACGGACGGTGTGGCAGTGACGACGGCGAAGTCAGTGGAGCTTCCCGTCGCTGGCTGCGCGCCCTGTCAGGTCGGTCTAGGGTTTGTAGGTGGGGTTTGCGGCTCACGGTGAGCCTCGTACCTCGAGCCGCTGGCCCCCACCACTTTATATAACGCAGTGCGACGGGGGCCCACCAACCATGTAGGTTGGACGCCCCCGATCAGGGCGCGTGACCAAAGCCCAATAGGCCGTTGGGCTTATTGGCTGAGAGATCAATCTAACATTCTCCCCATTGATCTCACACTATTACTTTTATCTTTAAACTTTAAACTTCAATCCTTTTATCTTTACTCATTTCTTCACAGATGATGCATAGAGCATGTTTCATCGTCACGGTCAATCGCCGATAGATTTAACAGCTATAATGCACGTCTCTGATCTGAAATAGTTACTTTAACTTTTGGGCCCTTTATAGTCCAGGAATCATTGGCTTTCCCTTAAACCCATGCCGGCTACATGTTCTCTGAACACGTTGGGTGGTAAGCCTTTTGTAAGCGGATCCACGAGCATCTTTTCGGTACTTATATGCTCAAGACTTATCATTTGATCCCGGACTTTATCCTTCACAACATAATACTTTATGTCAATGTGTTTGGTAGCACCACTTGACCTATTGTTGTGAGCATACTGTACTGCTGGATTATTATCGTAGTATAACTTCAGTGGTCTATTGATGTCGTCAACCACTTTCAAACCGGGTATGAACTTCTTTAGCCAGTTCACCTGCCCCGTTGCCTCATAACACGCTACAAACTCGGCATACATTGTGGACGATATAGTGACTGTTTGCTTTGAGGTTTTTCATGAAATAGCTCCCCCTGCGAGAGTGAACACATATCCAGACGTGGATTTTCTATTATCTCCCGCATAATCAGAATATGAATATCCCACTATATTGAGTGAATCAGATCTTCTATACGTCATCATGAGGCCTTTCGTTCCTTGTAAATAACGCAAGACTTTCTTTACCAATTTTCAGTGTTCTATTCCAGGATTACTCTGGAATCTGCCAAGTAACCCGGTAACAAATGTCAAGTCAGGGCGCGTACACACTTGAGCATATTGCAAGCTTCCGACAGCTGAAGCATATGGAACCACTTTCATTTGATCGATCTCATATTGGTTCCTGGGGCATTGAAAATCCCCATATCTGTCGCCCTTGACTATAGGAGCAGGTGAGGGACTACATTTGTGCATACTGAATTTCTTTAAGACTTTTTCTATGTATGCTTTTTGTGACAGTCCTAACACCCCTTTACTTCTATCTCGGTGAATCTCGATCCCTAGAACGAACGAAGCTTCACCAAGATCTTTCATATCAAATTTTGAGGACAAAAACTTCTTTGTTTCTAGTAGTAGACTGACATCACTACTAGCAAGTAAGATATCATCCACATACAGGACAAGGAAGATAAACTTCCTATTCTTAAACTTTGCGTAGACACAATTGTCCTCAACATTCTCTTTAAACCCAAAATTCTTTATTGTCTGATCAAACTTCAAGTACCACTGTCTTGAAGCTTGTTTTAATCCATAAATGGATTTCTTTAGGCGGCATCCCAAACGTTCTTTTCCTTCCATGACAAAACCTTTCGGTTGTGCCATGTAAACATTTTCCTCCAAGTCTCCGTTGAGAAATGCCGTCTTTACATCCATCTGATGTAACTCTAAATCGTAATGTGCCACTAATGCCATTATGATTCTGAAGGAATCCTTACATGAGACTGGAGAAAAGGTCTCATTGTAATCAATCTCTTCTCTTTGTGTAAAGCCTTTTGCCACAAGTCGGGCTTTATATCTCTCTATATTCTCTTGAGAGTCAAGTTTTGTTTTGTAGACCCATTTACAGCCTACTCTTTTGGCTCCTTTAGGAATTATCTCCAAATCCCAAACTTTATTTGCATTCATTGATCTCATTTCATCTTCCATGGCCTCAAGCCACTTTGATGAATGATCACTTTTTATGGCTTCTTCAAATGAGGTGGGATCATCCTCCATTTAAAATTCTTCAGTGTTGTACACTTCATAATCAGCAGGAATAGCTAATTTTCTAACTCTTTGAGACCTTCTAGGGGCCTCCTCATTTGGCATATTTTCTGTTTGAGGCTGTTGTTGCTCCCCCTCATGTGTGGCAATAGGTTCTATAGGATCCTAAGGAACATGTTTCTCATCATCATTCATTGTTGCCACATGCGGGATAACAACAGGTGCTGGCACCACAGTGTCTTGTACAGTCGGTGCAGCAACAGCAGGTAGTGAGAAAAATGGCTCATGAATTATCGGAGTGGGTGCATACACCCGCTTCTCTTCAAGGTCAATTTCTCGAGCTACCATGCTCCTCCTCATCATTTCATCCTCTAGGAAGACAGCGTGTCTCATTTCCACAAACTTTGTATGTCTATCTGGACAGTAGAAACGAAAACCTTTTGACTTTTCTGGGTAGCCAATGAAATTGCAACTCACTGTTTTGGGATCTAGCTTTCTAATATTTGGGTTAAAAACTTTAGCCTCAGTAGGGCTCCCCCACACACGCAAGTGGTTAAGTGAGGGTACTCTTCCTGTCCACAACTCATACGGTGTTTTGGGCACTGACTTACTTGGTACTCTATTGAGAATATGAATGGCGGTTTTTAACGCCTCCATCCACAGACTCATCGGTAAAGTGGAGTAACTTATCATACTACGCACCATATCCATCAGGGTACGGTTATGCCTTTCAGCTACTCCATTCTGCTGAGGTTCGTCCGGTGTTGAATACTGGGCGACTATACCATTCTCCTATAAGAACCTTGCAAAAGGTCCAGGAACTTGTCCATATGGGGTATGCCGACCATAGTACTCCCCCCCACGGTCAGACCTGACTATCTTAATCTTTAAATCATGCTGATTTTCAACTTCTGCTTTAAATATTTTGAATTTATCCAACACTTCTGTTCTTTCTTTAATTGGATAAATGTAGCCATAACGGGAGTAATCATCTGTGAATGTTATGAATGAATCAAAACCATCCACACTCTTTACAGGAAAAGGACCACAGATATTTGTGTGAATAATCTGTAGAATTCCTACGCTTCGTTTGGCATCTTTCTTAATTTTCTTTACATACTTTCCTTTTATGCAATCTCTACATTGTTCTAAATCTGAGAGCTCTAATGGAGGAAGAATATCATTCTTAACTAGTCTTTCTATTCTCTCCCTCGAAATATGACCTAAACGACAGTGCCATAATTTCGACAACGCATCGTGAGCTCTCTTTCGTTTTCTATTTGTATTGTTCGATGAGGATACATTCTCATTCACATCACATGCGGAATTCACATTTTCACGAAGTGATAACAAATAAAGCTCGTCTTGTCGGAAGGCAAGACCAATACATCTATTATTAAACAATATCTAACATTTGCCATTTCCAAAATGGCAATCATAACCATCATGGTCCAACTTTGATACACTAATCAAGTTTTTTTTGCAAAGAAGATACATAAAGAACATCTCTAAGAAAAAGTATGAAGCCATCAGCAAGCTCTAGCGGTAGATCGCCAATGGCCTCAACATCTGCTTGTACTCCATTTGCGACTTTAATGAAACTTTCGCTTTTTTGCAAAGTTCTCATCGAACGGAATCCCTGCAATGAATTAGCAATATGAATAGTTGCACCTGAATCAATCCACCAAGTAGATTTTGAAAACTTTACATATAAGGATTCATTTACGAACGTAATAATGTTCTCACCTTTATTTTTCATAATCATCTTTAAGAAATCGGGACAATTCTTCTTATAATGTCCCGTCTTCTTATAGTAGAGACACTGGTCTTTATCCACTGGGAATTGCTTGTTCTGAGACTGTTGTATGTGACCCTTTCCAGATGACTTGGAGGAAGAGCTGTTATTATAGTTCTTTTTCTTATCTTTTAGGTAGTTGACAGTACCACCTTGTGAAACTTTTATTCTTTCCTCCTCCTGCACACACATGGCTATGAGCTTTTCTAAATCCCATTTTTCAGGCTGTATGTTGTAATTAACAACAAAGGTGTCAAATTCTTTGGGCAAAGAAGCAAAAATCAAATGAATAAGAAACTCATCCTTGAGTGTCAAATCCATTGGTTTGAGCTTAGATGCCAAATTGCTCATTCTTAGTATGTGATCTCTAATGCCACTGCCGCCACCAGAGTACATTTCTGTGACCAGCTGCTTGATCAGCTGGGTTGCATATGTCTTTGAAGAGCCAGTGAACTGACTCTTTATTCTTTCTAGGTACTCTGTGACCATGTCACAGTCTGAAATTGAGCCCACTATTGCAGGTTCAATTGTATTCTTTATCACAGCCAAACATTTCTTATTGGCTATGACCCACTTTCTATTTTCAAGGTCAAAAGACATCTTTATGGGAGCAAAGTCCCGCTCTCTGTTCTGCCATGCAGCATCAGTCTCATCTGTCTCCCTCATCGGTGCCACAGGTTCTCTGGGACACGGTGTGGTGACAACCCAGTCCACCTCAGCGAGGATGAAAGCCAGGTCTATCTTTTTCTTCCACTCAATATAGTTATCACCTTTTAGAGTGGGGATCTCTTTGATACAACTCATCAAGTTGTATCCGCCTGAAAACACAATTCAAATAGTGTGAGAACACAAATAATAACAACAATAATTGCATGCCTTAGTTCAACGTTGGTAAAAATTAAAACATACAATTGTTCTCTACACTAATTCTACATCATCGTTGGGCAGAAATAGAATTAATGCAAGACAAAAACATTATAATATTGCCATTAATCAACGTTGGTCAGAATAACAACAATATTATAATCAATTTAAAACATATCCATTTTCAAAATTAAATTCTCCCGTTGGTTCGAATTTAATAATGAAAATTACATCTTTAAATACGCAGCGGAAACTTTAATAAATCTTTTAATTCTATTTTCCAGAAGCAACTTTACTATTTGCTGAACAAAAAAAAATATCGTTGGATAAATTTTGTACAGAAATTTGCATCAAAAATGCAATACAGATTCATCTAATATGCATCAAAAGTTTCTAGAAAAATCTTTTAATTCTATTTCACTGTGTTCGGCCATTTTGGCCCATAGCAGCGCAAACGGCCCACGGCCCACGGCTGTAGGCGGCTTCCAGCGCGCTCCCCCGCGCCCAGGCCGCAACCTGGGCCTGGGCGGGGAATTCAGCCTCGCGCCCTATCCCGCCTGGGCTGCGGCGCTGGCCCATTCAATCCTGGCCGTCCGTTCAGCATCGGATGGCCGAGCGGGCGTTTCGCTCGGAATAAAACGACGCGGCGCGCCTCCGAAGCCGAAAACCCTAATTCATTCTTATTTGCGCTCTCTCTCTCTTCGCCTCACAGCTCTCCCTTCTCTCCTCAGTCAGTCACCGAGCGAGCGACCACGGCGAGAGCAAGCAGCGAGCCCCGGCGCCATCGCCGGCCCCCTCGCCGGCGTGCGCGCTCCCCAGCGGGTGAGCGCGCCGCCATCGAGTGGCCTGGCCGTGGCGCCCCTGTGGCCGGATCCCGGCGAGCCGTGCCCCCGGCCGGCCTTTCTTTTCCCCGCGCACCGGCGTGACTGCAGTGCCGCGCAACGGCAAGGTAGGCCACCCCCTTTCCTTTCTTCCCCTTTCTTTTGATTCGTTTGTTCGGATTCCATCCGATTTGCCGATTAGGGTTAGGGTTAGGGTTTGGGATGGCCACTGTTTTTCTTTCCCCCCGATTTGATTTCTTCTCGGGTTTGAAGTACGGTTTCCAGTTGAAACCTTGTTATCATCTCTGTCCCAAAACCCGATCTAGGGTTTGGATGTATCTTTTCTTTTCTTTTCCCGAACCCGATCTAGAGTTAGGGTTTGTTTTTCTTTCATCCGAACCTACATCTTTTCTCAGATCCGAAGGGATCGAGGTTAGGGTTCAACCGAACCCTTTGTCGGCCGAAGCCCCTTTCTACATACTAGATCCACACCGGATTTCTATTTGTTAAGCCAGATCTATACCTAAACCGTGGCTCTGGTACCAATGTATGATCCATAGAAACGATCTAGAGTAGAACCGAGGGACTTCTAGGTAACCAGTTAATCTAGATAAGCCCTAGTACATCTAGACCGAGAGGTAAAGACAGAGAGATAGAGAGAGAGGTGTTGGTGTTGAACCTGAGCCCTCGGAGGGAGTCGCGGATGAACTGGAACCGGCCATCTCAGGTTCGGTGATGAAGGTCTGCGCACGGGTAGCGACGGGTGGAGTAGAGGTGGCACAGACATCGATGCAGTGCAGACGGATGGTGTGGCAGTGACGACGGCGAAGTCAGTGGAGCTTCCCGTCGCTGGCTGCGCGCCCTCTCAGATCGGTCTAGGGTTTGTAGGTGGGGTTTGCGGCTCACGGTGAACCTCGTACCTCGAGCCGCCGGCCCCCACCACTTTATATAGCGCAGTGCGACGGGGGCCCACCAATCATGTAGGGTTGGGCGCCCCCGATCAGGGCGCGTGACCAAGTCCCAATAGGCCGTTGGGCTTATTGGCTGAGAGATCAATCTAACAGCCTGAACGAGGTCGAACATGCCATTTGTGTATAGTAATGGCGCTTTTGACAAGAGGCCAGAAATGACAAGTTTTAATGGCGTTTGGTTTGAGCAATATAACGGATTAATCTTGCACTCAGCACATGGCTAATTTAGCAATGAGGAATGGATCCATCCACCAAAATTCGTAGGATGACTTCATGATAAGCTGTTTACTACTGGAATTTTTCTTTTACGGCCCATTTGGATCCTTGGAATTGAATTCATTCTAATAATTATAATTTAGACATAGATTAATTAAGCTAATATAGTTGTATATGAAATATATTTGTATATTTATTGTTAGGCATACAAGGGACATACTTATATGTTGCATTTCTATTATAGGGAAGTGAGTTGAAGAGTGTGCTATAAGTTGAAGAGTAGAATTATAGCACAGTGATCTATAGAATCCATTTTTATCTCTCACCTTATGAATTTGAGATAGGCTTATTCCATAATTTGGGAAAGTTATGGAATATCGAATTCCAAGTCAAATAGCTTAATCCATTAAGTAGATTTCAATTCCTCTAAAATAAAAGGACCCAAACGGCCCCTTAATGAAAACCTTGTGCCCTGTCACATGTTCGCGAAAAAAGAATCAATTGACAAAAAAAAACGTCATTGGACTCTTGGAGCCTTTAATCTCAACGTTAAGGACAACCTTTCTAAAGCCAAGTATCATAAAGTAGATGAATAATACTTGGGTAGATAAGTTTTGTTAGTTTATATAGTCTTTGGCCATACTATTAAGGGGAGGGGGATACTTGAGTGCAGCAGTGTTGTGGCCTTGTGGGTAGTTTATGCGGCACGTGTTGAGTTCTCAGTCTAACCGGCCGCTATAAGTAGTTTGAGTTAGTTGCTTACATGTGTCTTAGGCCCTGTTTGGTTGAGCTGTGGCTGTGGGAAAAAGCTGCCGTAGGCTGTGAGCTGTGGAAAAGCTGCTGTGGGCTGTGAGCTGTAGAAAAGCTGAAAGCTGTTTGGTTAAACAAGTATAAAATATACCTTTTATCTTTATCTCTCTTGAAACAACTATAGAAGAGCTTTTTATTCCACCAATTTCGAAAAGCAGAAAGCCAAAAGCCAAAAGCAGGGTCAAACCAGCTTTCAAAAATGAACTACGGAAAATCAGCTGCTTTTGAAAAAGCACCCTCCAAAAACAGCCCCTTTGGTTGGGCTTTTGGCTTTTGAGGCCAAAAGCCAAAGCCAAAAGCCCAACCTAACAGGGCCTTAGTTTTAGCTTTGCTGCCTCGGTGCTGTAGTTCGTTGAGATTTCTATAGTCATTGTGCCTTTAAAAGGGTTGCACCGGATGTCATAGCTCTCGTCGTATGTCTGCGAGGAGATGTGACTCTCGGGCCTAGCTGGAGCAAAGGGCATTTCATACCATAATTGTCCCCGTCTCAGGCTTTGGCCTACACCATGGTCATTGGCTTGTATCTTGAGAGAGAGTTTTTTATTTTTTTAGAGTAGGTAGTGTGAGTTGGGTCTATATTTATTTGTGTGTTTATTCTATATGGGGTTTATTTATCCTCTTTTATCCTTCTTAGTACAAAGGTACAACGCTCACTTGCGTGTTTAATAAAAAATATATTGAGAAAAGTTTTTTTCGTGATGAATATAGTAAGAAATCATTGTGAATCTGTGTAGCTTTTTATATATTTGAGGCATAGGTGGAAAAGGTTAACCGATATAATCCTTAAACGGCCTACATTTGCAAACTGATAGCTCAATGTTCAGTTTCTTGTGGTGAGATCTATTTATCCATATGAGTTTAATTTCTAGATTTTACATAAGTGCTCATATTTTCTAAAATTTATTCCATAAAGAAATGGCACATATGCTTGTAGCATGTGTTTGGTTCATGGGACCATTGGGGATGGGGGCTACTAGGGGGAATTCTCTATGTATCATTAAAAAAGATCGCAATGCTCTGTTTGCCTCTAAAAAAGTTCAGCGGTCTTCAGCGCCACTGCTCCAACTTTTTTGTGCCCTCTATGCCACTTTCGTCAGTTTGGGCTCTAACGCCGTCAAATTGCAGGTGTGAAAAGACAAAAATACCCTTAAGTGTAAATATGTCATTAATTTTTTTAGCATCTTAACAACTTTAAATGAAAAAACTCAAAACTAGAAAGTTGTAGATCTCGTCGAGATCTATAATTTTCACACAAAAAAATAATATGATTTTTCTATGATATATTAATCATATCAAATCATATTTTTTTGTGAAATTAAATGAAAATATTTTTTCTATGAAAATTATAGATCTCGACGAGATCTACAGCTTTCTAGTTTTGAGTTTTTTCATTTGAAGTCGTTAAGATGCCAAAAAAAATAATGACATATTTACACTTAAGGGCATTTTTGTCTTTTCACACCTGCAGTTTAACGGCGTTAGAGCCCAAACTGACGGAAGTGGCATGGAGGGCATGAAAAAGTTGGAGCAGTGGCGCTGAAGACCGCTGAACTTTTTCAGGGGCACACAGGGCATTACGATCTTTTTTAATGGCACACAGGGAATTGTCTCATTAGGGATAGGATGGGTGGTTCTCGTTCCAGAGGTGTTTAGTTCAGAGTCGTGCGGAATGGAGGATATCCCTCTAGGAAATATTCTGTGAATATGCTCTCAAATGGGAGATCCTCCCCATCCCCCAAAGACGTGTGGACGGTGAGGGATGAGGTGGGACGAGTGGGCCACACGAGCTGTTGCAATCCGAGGTGAGCGCGCCAGAGGAGGTCAAGACCTAGAGAAGGAGCGAGCAAGACACACTCCAGCGCAGGAGGGGTGACCTCGCGGAGCTGCACTCCGCTATGGGCGAGGGATGGAGCTCGTGGGGCTAGGCCAAAAGCATGCAGTGCTCTGCTGCGAGATCCATGACGAAAGGGGCAAGCTCCGTCGGTTGGCGTGCCCAACTCCGCTGGTGGAGTGAAGGTGGCGAGAGGAAGAAGAACGAGTGAGGTGAGATAGGAAAGAATAATAAAAAATGAGGCTGACAAGTAGACCCCATGTGTCAAATTTGTCACCCCAAATATTTTATCCACAAAATAGGGACCGTCCTATCCTCTTTGACCAAACATGAAACATGATTGATTTCATCCTTAAAAACTAGGTTAGGTCCATCCCATCCCACCATGACTTTGAACTAGACACATAACAACATAGATGTACATAAGTGTAGAATGTGTGTACATGCATGTACACGTGAGCATTGTGCATACTTTACTTTCAAGAAAACAAAAAACAAAAAGATATACATTTAGAATTTAGAATATGTGATAGTAATTCATCTGGTATCGATCTATCCGGTGGCATTTTGCCACCTGTCCTTCAGTTAGAAATGCCATCCTTGCCCCTCCCTTGTGTTAAAAGGGAGCAGCAGCTCCTGCTCTTCTGCGCACAAAACCCTCCTCGTTAGAAAGGCCATCTGTCGGGTTCATAAACTCGGGGTCCCTCAGGGACCGGCTTCCACGCCAAGGCTCAACCCAAGAGTCTAAAAAAACAACAGGGCAAAGGGACGGCCCAGCGGCCGACCGGAAGGTTTGGCCCAAGAAGAGCAAACACCCGCTCGTCAACTTCTTCGGCCTACTTATCCGACCGGAGCACTCGCTCCAGGCTCCAGCCGCCTCCGAACGGCCCCTCCGATCGGAAGGCCTTCCCCGATCCCTACTTCCGACTCCGACCCCATGTCTCTCCGACCTGGGTACGTAAGAACCCTGCTCGCCGCTCTTCTCCGACTGGCACAACCGAGGTCGACTGGAGCCACTCGACTGGGGACGCCCGCTCGGAAAGGTCCAGGGACGAACGGAGAAAGCAGCACATGAGTCAAACCACGGTATAGGGACCATACCCCGAACACCTGTGGGAACAGTGCTCCACAACCGCCCTGACACATACAGTATTGTAGGCGCCGACATTTATCCCTACAATATTGTAGGCGCCATTGAGCCCCCGTATGGCAAAAAGCCCCTCACATGCCTCTGGGCACCAATAGTGTTATAGGCGTCGGGATTCACCGTACTCGGTAAACGTGGTGAGACTCCTCACATGCCTCCGGGCAAGCAGTATTTTTGCAGGTACCGACATCAACCCTTCTTGAAGAAGACAACGTAACCTCCCATGTGCACCTGACATTCTATAGTGACATCAACAGTATTATGGGCGCCTACCATCATCGCTACCCTCGTCGGCGTGGGCAACAAGGCTTAGAAACATCTGTACTCTCTTCCTCTCACCTGTAAAGCCATCCCCTTTATCTATAAAAGGGGATGCGCCCCCTCCAACAAAGGAGGTCGACTTCTTCAAGTTCAGACTCACTAGATCGATAGCTCACAACCCCTCAAACACACGCTTGGACTTCTAGCTCATAGCGGAGTTCCGGTCGCCCTCGGCCCTTCCGGTCGGACCCGACCGCGCCTCTTGAACACCCCTCCTTTCTCCTTCTCATTTGTAACCCCACTACAGACTTCGAGCACCTGGGCTCAGGAATAAAGTCACCGACCGACCCCGACTGGATGTAGGGCATGTTGCCTGAACAAGTATAAATCCTGTGTCATTGAGTGCTAGGCCACCTCCAATCACAACGTACAGAAAAACTACAAATATTTACTAGTTGGTCACTTTCTGTACCGATAGTTGGCGCCGTCCGTGGGGAAGACGCTGTACGTTCAACACTTTTTGGTCATTGGATGGCCCATTTTTCCGCCACCCCCGCCATGGCGGGCTCGGACGATACGATTCACTTTGGCTCGCTGGAGTATCCCGCACTCTCACCTGCCAGGATGTGGGTTCCACCCGTCCTCGAGCCGTCCTAGGCCTTCCTCTTCGGAAGCCTGGACTTCATCGCCGACCGGCTCGGCGTACTCCACCTCCGCGAGGAGTCTCGTGACCCGACACCTGTCAGAGAGACGTCCTCCATCGACTCCGGGACACGCGACCTCGACGATGCGGCATCTACGCTTCATTCCGAGCAAACTCTCTGCTCAAACCCCATTGTAAGTAATACGCGTACCTCTATTCGCCCTTTATTTACTATCTCCCACCGATCACCCGGAGGGACTGCACCACCCACACCACAAACACCGTAGGGGCGGTTCCCCTATGGCCTCTCGTCCTTTGCGGATGCCTACGCTTGGGGGCTCCGAAGGGCACTGACACCATCCCCAATCACGTCCGAATTCGTAGGAATGGTAGGCTTCGCTCCTGTTGTTTCCCATGAACTCCTAGATAACGATGGCGAGAGCGATGGTTCCAGCATCGGTGATGTGGCACCCCTCCACCATCCGTCCTGGGAATTCGCTCGAGCACGACATTGTGAACGAGGGGAACGATGTCCCACAATTCGCCCGAGCCGGCCAGAATATCACTGTTGTAGCAATGCTTCTCCGCGGTGTTCCCGAGCCCGTCGACCCTCAGGAGCGAGTAGTCTACCAGAACCTCCGGGTTCTAGTAGAGGCCGCCGTTGTCCAACAGTCGGAAAGCTCTGCATCATGACTCCAACCCGCGCCCTCTCTCCCCACTGGGGGGATAGGGACGCGCCAGTCGGATCGCTCCGTTCGCTCGCCGCTGCAGCCGTCAGGCTTGGCTCGGGGTGCGGCAGCCATGCCTCGGTCCGACTAGGCGCCCGCTCCACACCGACCACCGGTACACGAGCGGCCTGATCCACACCAGGACGCCCGTAGCACCATCAGCAACCGACATTAGGCCCAACACGATAACGATGTCCGCCGCACGGCAGCAGGCGACACGGATCCCGACCAAACCATCAAGGGAACTAGTGAAACGCGCCCCAGGCGTGGGCACCGGCCAGACGACCGGAGCCCTAGCCCTGAGGGCCCGGGGCCACGGGCCTTCAGCCAGCGTATCCGAAGAGCACCGTTCCCGCAGTGTTTCCGGTCACCCACCAACATCACCAAATACACTGGGGAGACCAACCTAGGTATTTGGCTCGAAGACTTCTGGCTCGCCTGTCAGACCGGAGGAGTGGATGATGACTATTTCATCATTCAATACCTTCCCATTTGCGTGGGGGAACATGTTCGGGCATGGCTTGAATTCCTTCTGCACGACAGCATCCGCAACTGGGCAGACCTCAAGAGGGTCTTTGTTGGGAATTTCCAGGGGACGTACGTCCGCCCGGGAAACTCCTGGGACCTCAGGAGCTGTCAACAGGAGCCCAATGAGTCCCTACGGGATTACATCCATAGGTTCTCCAAGCGATGCAACTCCCTCCCCGATGTCGTCGACGCAGACGTCGTCAGCGTGTTCCTCTCCGGGACGAACTGCGAGTCCCTGATCCACAAGCTTGGCTGTTTGAAACCCTGTACCACCCGCGACCTACTCAACGTCGCCACCAACCATGCCTCTGGCGAGGAGGCGGTCGGAGCGATCTTCAGCAGAGGCCGGGACAAGCTCAAAGCCAAGCGCATGGATCCGGACGAAGGCCCCTCCACGCAGAGGGGCGAGAAAAACAAAAAAGATCGGCGCCGATTGGACGGCTCCGCGCTGGTCGCCATGACTGATCGCACGGCCAAGCAGCCCCAACAGGGACTGCCTGACCACTTCAACAAACTCATGGATGGTCCATGCACCAACCACGCCTACCCCATCAAGCACCTCTACAAGGAATGCAAGCTCCTCAAACGCTTCCTCCGATAGGCCAGCGGGCCAAAGGAGGGAGATGGCAAGGAGGCGGCAGCCAGGAGAGGGGGCATGGTAGGCAAGGACAGAGGTAGCTTCCCCGAGCCCGAGGAGTGCATCATGATCTTCGGTGGATCCGACGCCATCTGGTCCAAGCGCCAGCACAAAATCCGCTATCGAGAGGCATGCGTCACCGAGACGACCGTCCCCTCCTTTCTCAGCTGGTTGGAATCCCCAATCACCTTTGATCAGAGGGACCATCCCTCCCACGTCGCAAGACCAGGACGCTACCCGCTCGTCGTCAACCCTATCGTCCGCAAGAAGCGCCTCACCAAGGTGCTGATGGACGGAGGCAGCGGCCTCAACATCCTATACATCGACACCCTTGATGCCATGCGCATCCCCCGGTCGGAGCTCTGCCTGGCGAGCTCCCCCTTCCACGGGGTAATCCCGGGAGCGCAAGCATACCCGCTCAGACAGATCGATCTGCCCATCACGTTTGGTAGTCGGTCCAACTTCTGCTCGGAGGTCCTCACCTTGGAGGTGGTAGACTTTTCAGGGTCCTACCACGCCATCTTGGGGCGGCCATGATACGCAAGATTCATGGCAATCCCCAACTACGCCTACTTCAAACTGAAGATGCCAGGACCAAACGGCGTCATCACTGTGAGTAGCGCCTTCTCGCACGCCTTCGCGTGCGACCGTGAGCACTACGAGCTCGCAACCACGGTCGTCAACTTGTCCGAGCTCCTGTGGCTCGGGGAGTCGTCAACCCCAATAGTCCTGGACTGCAACAAACCAACAAACTCACCGTAGGTACCACGAAAGGAAGATCAGGGGAAGGACCCTATATGGTGATCGAAGTAATCCGACCGAGCACCCACCGACTAAAAAACAACAACGACGATGTTCTCTTTGAGCACCAGGAACAGCTATGTCGCTTTTTCTTTCCCTAAGTTTCAATCTTACCATTATTTACTTAGCGTACGCTCCTGTAAAAGCACCCCGACTCGAACACTTTTTGGCTCAGGGCGCTCGGGGGCTCCACTAGGGGGCTTTGCTACCCCTCTGTTTTGTTTACTGTCGTATGGAAAAATTCCTTCCTACCCTAACAAAGGGGTAGTTCATTCCTTTAATTTACCTTACGTAGCTTTGCTTTAAAAATTCTGACTGATCGCACCCCGCTCTTTCCTACGGTTACGAATAGCTGAGCCCCATGGGCCACGCCCCGGGCTCACAAGGTCGCAGCCTACGGAACAAACGGGCAGGTACGAGAAAGAAAGAAATAAAAAACAAAATTATGCTAAGGGAAAGCTAAGGAACGAAAGGGAACAAGCTTCCCCGAACGGAGTAACTCCATCACAGAAAACAAAATACCATTATAACCAATTGTTCAATAAAACACCCATGAACATTTACACGGGGGCTCCCCCACGAACTTAAACTTTTTACGTTCACTGAACTGCTTATATCTTACAAGATGCGAGACCGACCCAACGGCATCTGCTGTCAGTGCGACTGATGGGAGCATAGGCTGCTCACCCCCCAACAGCATGACGTTCGGCTAAACCAAAGCCAAGGCGACATTCACCATCGCCCCAGGCTCCGTGCTATCCGTAGGCTGAGAAACGTCCTTCCCTTTTCTTTTTACTATCATATAATAAACAACTTTGTCCCCGAATGGAAACACATTCCATGTCTTTGATTACCCTACGTAACTCTGTTCTTACTCCCAACCGAACGCATCCCGCCTTTCCCTACGGGTACGAGCAGCCGGGCCCCATGGGCCACGCCCTAGACTCCCAAGGTCGCACCCTATGGGACAAATGGGCAGGTACGAGAGAAAGGGATAAGAACGAAGTTTATGCTAGGATACAAAGAGAAAACGGATATCGTGGTTTCGTCACAAGGGCGGTACTGATGTATCCATTGATACAAAAAAAACTTTTCACACAAAAACTCACCCACGATTGAGGAGCGTAGGTCCCAGTCGGACATTTCCGACTGGAGCTCTACGAGCCCCGTCACTCCAGTCGTCAAGGTAAACACTATCAAAACCCCTCTATTTCAATATAAATCATTCATACATCCATAAGCGCATTCATTCCATGCGCCCGCGCCTCCCGGACGATTTGGGCCCTGAATCGCCTGGGAGCTTAGGAACTAAGCATCGCACGTGCAACGAAATGCACCAGAATGCCCCGTGTTGCGTCATGAAGCGACGTTTGCCTCATTCGACATGAGCAAACAATAGAGCCAGGGGAGAAAACCGTAGATGAGCACCGTGCGGCCTTCGCCCAGTCCGGCAAACTGGGTCATCTCAACATTCTCGTTTGATCCTAAACCTCTCACCAGGCCCACAGAATCTACATCGAGGGGAGGCCGTTAGGCCACCCGGGTCAGTCTCCGGAACGACCTAGGCATCTGTCGGGTTATAGGTAAAGGAGTAGTGGAATGTCACAAGAGGGCTATGCCGACCCCGTCACGAACGACGGACCAGATTCCTCTCGATCACACCCATTAGCGAGCTCACCGAGCTAGTCTTTGAGCCCGAGCGATCGGGACAAGCGACGAAACTCAGCCCCTCCGGTTGTGAGGAACCGGATGGGGTAATGCACACAAACTCACATCGACCCCCATGAAGGCCCGACAGGGCTCAGGGGCACAAGCCAAAAACCTTGGGACCGCGACTCCGAACTCGCGTCGACAGGATCTACGACATCCGGCTATGGCTCTTGGGACCGCGACTCCTAAACTCACGTTGATAGGATCCATGACATCCAACTACGGCTCTTGGGATCACGACTCCTAAACTTGCATCGACAAGATCTATGACATCCAGCTACGGCTCCTGTGACCGCGACTCCTAAACTCGCGTAACGGCTTCACTTAGGATTCACGAGCTCCGGCTCGTCCGATTCCTAAAACTAACTAAACTAACTCTCTTGATCCACGGCGCGCACCGACGCCTGGGTCCATTCGCAACTCTGCCTCACCCGATCCCACGGCGCGCATCGACGCCAAAGATCAGTGAGCTCTGACACAACCAGACCGAGCTATCTCCACCCACGACACGAATTGACGCCAGAGTCCGTTCATGACTACGACTCACCCGATCCCACGGCGCGCATCGACACCTAAGATCAGTGAGTTCTACTTTTTTACCCAATCCCCGCACCTCACCGCCTCGAGTGCGCAATGACGCCGTGGTTAAACAAAGTTCCGTCTCAGACTAAAAACACGCACACACGCTCCAAACACCCCCAGACGGTCCTGACCGAACCGCCCAGGGGCTCAAGGGCTACACCCGCGGGTGCGCTCGCGCGCACCCATCGAACAAAAACCTCCCCCGCCAGCAAGACAAAAAAACCCCCAGCCAGTTCTACTCGAACCGCTCGGGGCTCGGGGGCTACACCCTCGAGTGCACTCGCGCGCACCCGCCGGCAAGACAAAAAATCCCCCGGATGATTCTACCCGAATCACCCAGGGGCTCGGGGGCTCCTGTCGAGTTCATAAACCCGGGGTCCCTCGAGGACCGGCTTCCACGCCAAGGCTTAACCCAAGAGTCTAAAAAACAACAGGGCAAAGGGACAGCCCAGCGGCCGATCGGAAGGTCTAGCCCAAGAAGAGCAAACACCCGCTCGTCAACTTCTTCGGCCTACTTATCCGACTGGAGCACTCGTTCCAGGCTCCAGCCGCTTCCGAACGGCCCCTCCGATCGGAAGGCCTACCCCGAGCCCTACTTCTGACTCTAACCCCGTGTCTCTCCGACCAGGGTACGTAAGAACACTGCCCGCCGCTCTTCTCCGACTGGCGCAACCGAGGCCGACTGGAGCCACCCGACCGGGGACGCCCGCTCAGAAAGGTCCAGGGATGAACGGAGAAAGCAGCACACGAGTCAAACCACGGTACAGGGACCATACCCTGAACACCTGTGGGAACAGTGCTCCACAACCGCCCTGACACATACAGTATTGTAGGCGCCGACATTTATCCCTACAATATTGTAGGCGCCATTGAGCCCCCGTATGGTAAAAAGCCCCTCACATGCCTCTGGGCACCAATAGTGTTATAGGCGTCGGGATTCACCGTACTCGGTAAACGTGGTGAGACTCCTCACATGCCTCCGGGCAAGCAGTATTTTTGCAGGTACCGACATCAACCCTTCTTGAAGAAGACAACGTAACCTCCCATGTGCACCTGACATTCTATAGTGACATCAACAGTATTATGGGCGCCTACCATCATCGCTACCCTCGTCGGCGTGGGCAACAAGGCTTAGAAACATCTGTACTCTCTCCCTCTCACCTGTAAAGCCATCCCCTTTATCTATAAAAGGGGATGCGCCCCCTTCAACAAAGGAGGTCGACTTCTTCAAGTTCAGACTCACTAGATCGATAGCTCACAACCCCTCAAACACACGCTTGGACTTCTAGCTCATAGCGGAGTTCTGGTCGCCCTCGGCCCTTCCGGTCGGACCCGACCGAGCCTGTTGAACACCCCTCCTTTCTCCTTTTCGTTTGTAACCCCACTACAGACTTCGAGCACTTGGGCTCAGGAATAAAGTCACCGATCGACCCCGACTGGACGTAGGGCACGTTGCCTGAACCAGTATAAATCCTGTGTCATTGAGTGCTAGGCCACCTCCGATCACAACATACAGCAAAACTACAAATATTTATTAGTTGGTCACTTTTTGTACCGACACCATCCTTGCCCCTCCCTTGGTCAATTTCTATTTTAGAATCATATCTTCTATGAAGACAAATAGATGGAACTAAGTAATTCTTAGTATAAACAAAGATAGCACAAAACGAATCTCAAACACACAGGAGAACTGCACATCTTTGTAATAAGAAAAAATAAAGGAAAACACAAATTTGTTACAAAAAAAACTGCACTTCTGCCTACCATCTATGATTATGCATGATCTACATAACTATTACACTGCTGCAAAGGAAAAAAAAAGTGTCTACTTTCCAATTACCCTTTTCTTTAGGATTACTTGTCCTCCTATCTCTAGAGACTTGCATGAACATATTGTGCCTTTTTTTTTTATCTCTGAACATATTGTGCCTTGAGAAAGAGGTTTCCTATATTTTTTTTTCTTTTTAAAGCATGTTTGGTTAAGTAACCATTTATCATGGTAAATTCCGAATCAGAGATCACAAATAAATGTATTTTCGATTTTGATCCAGATAGTTGGAAGTTTCTCAATATGGAGAAGTATCCTACTTCTTCTAATTCCCCTTGTATTTTTTTGTAGTTTATATTCATTTGTTGCCAAGCATACACCAAACTTAATATACTCAGAACATATTCTCTCACTTTTCTTCTATATATCTACAGTGATTTTTTATTGATTTCTCACATGCAAATTTCAGCTCCTTTCCTTATGGGAAAGACACATGATCCAGCTTTCAAATGGACGATTTATGGCTTCTCAGCTCTATTTGAGAGGGAAGCTATAACAGCCAGCTCTGCTTCTTTTGACTGCTGCGGGTACAAATGGTATGCATTGTAATCATAAAAAAATGCATCAAGCAGCACTGAACATATCATAGGTTTGTCTTGTGGTAGTATGTGTGTGGGGTTGGACGGTATAAAATAGTTATCTATCAACAGCATTAATTAGACTGCCAGTTAGTCACAAATCATGTTACAGTGATGCAATAAGCAATCACAAAACCCTAAAAAAGTCCATATGTTTTCTTAAGTCTTCAGTTATCATCTGAGTTGGTATTCTGCTCTTTATTCATTTACCAGGTTCCTGCAAGTGACCCCAAGGCATAAAAAATCTGGTACTAAAATTCCATATATAGCTCTTTCTCTTACTCTAAACCGAAGCAGCTTGAAGCCTGGTTACGTCATGCATGCTGTATTCGAGCTATCTATATACAGTCACTCAAATGGGTCATACTGTGGATGCAAAGGTAGTTTCCTGAACTTGTTTTTAAAAAACAGAGCCTTCTTATTACAGCTAGAACTGAAAGTTCTTATCAGTCCATGCTTGTACGCTTAGGGTCTGTTTGGTTGTGCTGTAGCTTTTATAAAGCTGCTGTGAGCTGTAGTTGCTGAAAAAGCAGCAGTGAGATGTGAGCTGTGAACAAAGCCAAAAACCGTTTGGTTGAGCGGTTGTAGTTTTTTTGGAAAAGCAGCCGTGAGCAGGTCTCACGTCTCAGCCGACCCCACTTGTCAGTCACCCAACACATTTTTCTCATGTTTTTTTTTCTATACGCGTCTTCTTCTGTCAATGAGCACAGGGAATAGGAGGCCGGTGAGGGGCGGTGCTCCCGCGAGACCGCAGAGCCTGGGACGGGGCCGCAGCTCGCGTCCGCCGGTGCCGAGGACGGGGCCGCGCCTGTGCCGCCGCAGCTTGGGACGGGACGGAGCCGCGCCCGCGCCCACGTCCGCCGGTGCCGGGGACGGGACGGGGCCGCGCCAGCGCCCGCCGGTGCCAGGGATGGGGCCGCGCCCAGATTCAAGCACTAGGAGGGAGAGAAACGGCCGGAGATGGCCTGGCCGCGCTGAGCATGAGCTCGGGCGGCAATGGTGGTACGACGGCGAAAACCGGCCCGAGGGGCCTCAACCCTAGACGAGCGATGGCGCAAACCGGTGGGGAGGAAGGAGGGAGTCAAGGCGGAGCTGTGTGCGCGGCGAATCGGGCGGAGGCGGTTTGGTAGTGGCGAATTTGGCTGGCGGAGCTCGTGTGGGAGGCAATGGCGTGCGCGCCTGGGAGATGACAGAGAGGGAGAGTGAGAGCGAGCAAGTGGGAGAGAGAGATGCGCCACTGGCCGAGCCTGCTTGCGGAGGAGAGGGGCGCCGCCGGAGGGGAGATGCGCTGCCGGCCCGAGCCTGCTTGCGGAGGAGCGACGCTCTTTCTTTCACGCGGAAGAAGACGAGTCGCGAGCAAATCGAACCGGTACGCATGGCATTGTGGCTAAATTTTCACCCCCACAGCCGGTGGAAGTAGCTCTCCCCCGCTTTAGAAAATGAACTAGAAAGCTGGGTTTTGCAAAAGCTGTAGATCTACCATAGGGCCTTTGGTTGGCTTTTGGGCTTTTGTGAGCAAAAGCTACAGCCAAAAGCCAAACCAAACACCCTCTTAAGTGATTCGTAAAAGTTGGAATTAAATTGAACATCATATGAAGCTTATGTCATTACAACTCAATGTCTAGACAAATTGGTATATGATCAAATACTTCTCACATCATTTTCTAGAACAGCTTTGCACCATTTTAGTTCACTTTTCTTCTGTACTTCGTTTGCAGAAAGTTTGCCAATTGCTAGCTCTGAATACGGGTTTTAGTTTTATTTTGTTTGGAAAAAAATGACTAACTGGGGATGCGAGCTGCTAAGGGTTTTTATGTAAAAATGACTCTTATGTTTACAAACAAGTTCCTACTTGTCTAATATTTTCAACATTTTTTTTCTATAAACAGCTAGGTACAACTTCGATGTCAAGAAGTCTCATTCGAAGAAGGAATGCCTGATTACTGTTGAAGAACTACTGAAATCAGCTGATTTTCTGGTTGATGGTAGCTGCGTCTTTGGTGTGAGGATATTACAAGCAAATGTCTCTCCTAAAAACAACCTTGCTGTGGCTCCAGATAATACTATCACAATTCGGGAACTGTTTCTGCAGAAGAAGGAATTCATCAAAGGAAATTACACCCGGAACGTGAACAACTTCCTTGCCTTGTAGGACTCAGTCCTTTCTCCCGCATTTGAAGCCTGTGGGCACAAATGGTTTGCATTTGCCACTTTTCTATTGTATTATATTACTCGTTTCGTGCTATTACTCGTTTCGGTGTAGAGGTATCATTGAGTTTGACGTGTCTAGTTAGACTGACAAGCTTAATCCCGGTTGTTTTTATGTCTGGCGCTTATATGCTGTGAAAATTCACCCCCGTCATTTAATGGAATCAACACGTCTGGTGCTTAATTATATGTCTGCTACCTTTTTTACTTTATTCCTATCAAGTATATGAATGAATTGTCATAATAGATTGTTTTCATTCTGTCTCAGGCACATCCGGATGCATCCACTCGGTAACCAATACAGCACAGATTCACTTTCCATGTACCTGGTAATGCATGACCCGGCTGAGCTTTCTCATGAGTCCGGGAAGATGTTTCAAGTGACCCTGTCCATCCTGAACCAAGAGCAGGGACAACACTACAGCCGTGCAGGTTTCAGCTCTTCTTGGCATCTAGGAGTACCTACTAACGTGTCGTGATTTCGTGAATGAATTGCCCGGTGTTTCATGCGTGTGGTCTTACGTGATGACAACTGCAGTTCGCCGTGTGTACAATGGAAATCTTGGATGGGGATGGTCAGACTTCATTCCACTCAAGATACTGAAGGACCCTTCCAAAGGCTACCTCGTGGGATCCAAGTGGAGTGTGAAGGCGGAGATCACTTGCATTGGGTCATCCAACGATGTTCAGACACCACTTGTTGCATCTCCCTTGAAGGACGAGAAGTAATGCCCTTGCATAAGGCCTAGTCATTCAGCAGTAATATGATGTCAGACAGTAGTCTTTCACCTGGATTGACATGAAAAGGACCTCGTCTTTTCTCCGATAATAAGAGCATGTTCAGTTTGTGTTAGGAGTACTGTAATGTCGTATGTGTCTCACTCTGCTGTGATACCGAGAGGTTTACATACAGCTTGTCAAAATCAAGCCGGGAAAACCACTTAAACACACATGGCCTCTACAGAATACTGAATAGAGCAACATTTGTCGCTGCCTGTACCCAAAATAGTGCACATAACGAATTATGGAAATTTTGCTAAAGTTGCTGGAACTCAGCAGGTCCTTTTCGATTCTGTTCGAAATCGATGTGGTTTTAAGTTTTAACATGCACGTTACCAATTCGCCTGGGTGGACCAGAGCCAGAGGTGACCGGGCACAAGGATGAGGAGAGAAGATATACGTATCGTCGTGCAGGCAAGAAAAGGCTCACAAGCAATGAAGCAAACGTGTCGTGCGTTGCACTGAAACGAGAGGACGCAGCAGAAAGCGTGTGTTGCCGCGCTGTGCCCAAATCGGCTCACAGCTCCCAAAACTAGCTAGACGCAGAGAGACCGTCACCTTTTTGCCATTTTCGTGTAAAATGGCTTATGGCTTACCGTGGCCGCCTCGTGACCGCGCGCACGATGATACGATGATGAGCAACACGCGTGAGGCGTTCCAGGTTGAGAGCTGCATTAGAAGGGAAAAAAGAGGAGACGAAGTGTCCGGTGTAGTGTGTGGACGGTGCAGGGCTTGCCTGAACGAGGTCGAAGTCGAACATGGCATGTGTATGGTAATGGCGCCTTTGACAGGAGGCAAGAACAGTGCAACAGGAACTCCAAAACAACAATCGAATGCGCTCACTAAAGAGGAAAATCACCTCGGCTGTCCATATAGAGGAATTTGTGTCCCTTTGGAGACAAATTCAGGATGTGCACTTGCAGCAATGCGTTCGGGACTCCATCACCTAGCGTTGGACCCACGATGGGACTTACTCCACCCGTTCTGCCTACAGAATTTAATTCAAAGGCTCTCTCGGCTTGTTTCGTACTGAACTCATTTGGAAAGCACAAGTGGAGAGCAACTGCAAGATCTTCGCCTGGATTCTGGTGCAAGATCTTACGGTGCACAACCTACAAAAGAGAGGGTGGCCACACCGAGAGCATTGCGTGCTATGCAACGGTCCCTTGGAAACCGGTCTTCACCTATGTTTAGCTTGCCCTTTTGCTAAAGCGGTTTGGAATTAAATCCTCTCTTGGGAAAACTTCACTCAGCTACAACAACAGCCCCAAGTCGACCCGTCCATATCAGAGCATGGTGGGAAGAGGCGGCAAGGAAAGTGCCCAAATCTGAGCGTAGATGGCTAAACGGGGTAGTAATCTACACCTTTTGGAATATTTGAAAAGAGAGAAACATGAGAATTTTCAACAACGCCGCAGAAACGGTGCCGCAAGTGGCCGCAAGAATTAAAGTCGACATAGAGCAAAGGAAGAGAGCTTTCGCCTATGTTTAGCCACCAATTCCCCTTGAGGAGAGTGTTTCCCTCTTTTTCCTGCTCCGGGGGCCTTTAAAACCTCCTTTGGAGTGTCTTTGCTTGTACGTAACTCTCTTTTTCTTATCTTAATTGAAAAGCAGAGGAGGCCAGAAAATACAAGTTTGGTTTGAGCAATGGAACGGGTTAACCCTGCACTGAGCACATGGCTAGTTTCGATGAGGAATGGGTTCATCCACCAAAATTCCTAGGATGACTTCATAATAAACCGTTTCATACTAGAATTTTCCTCTTAATGAAAAAATTGAGTCCTGGCACATGTTCACGAAAAAGAAAGAATCAGTTGGCAAAAAAACCGTCATTGAACTCCTTGGAGCCTTTAATCTCAACGTTAAGGACGACCTTTCTAGAACCAAGTATCATAAAGTAGATGAATGATACTTGCGTAGATAGATTTTGTTAGTTTATATAGTCTTTGACCATATTATTTGTTTTAGTTTTGTCCTAAGTCAAAGTTATCTAACTTAGTGCCCCTGTTGTGGTGCTTGAGTGGAGCAGTTGAAAGGTCCTAATGGCTAGAGGGGGGGGGTTGAATAGCCTAATAAAAATTTCTACAACAACACTTAACAAAATGGTTAGACAATTATGAGACGAAGCAAAAGTTGCGCTAGCCTACTCAAAATGCAAGCCACCTACCATAATTCTAGTTTAGATAGTATCTATTCACACAATAGCTATGACATTACCCTATGTTAGTGTGCTCTCAAAGGCTAACTAAAGAGCCACACCAACCAAGCAAGCAAGCTCTCACAACTAGCTACACTAAAGAGCTTGACAACTAGTTTGCGGTAATATAAAGAGAGTGATTAAGAAAGTTATACCGCCGTGTAGATGAAGGAACCAATCAATCACAAGAGTGACTAACAATGAAGACCAATCACCTCGGAATCAAAGGATGAACACAATGATTTTTACCGAGGTTCACTTGCTTGCCGGCAAGCTACTCCTCGTTGTGGCGATTCACTCACTTAGAGGTTCACGCGCTAATTAGCATCACACGCCAAACCCTCAATAGGATGCCACACAACCAACACAAGATGAGGATCACATAAGCCACGAGCAATCCACTAAAGTACATTTTGGCTCTCCACCGGGGAAAGGTCAAGAACCCCTCACAATCACCACGATTGGAGCCGAAGACAATCACCATCCTCCGCTCGACGATCCTCGCTGCTTCAAGCCGTCTAGGTGGCGGCAACCACCAAGAGTAACAAGCGAATCCCGCAGCGAAACACGAACACCAAGTACCTCTAGATGCAAACACTCAAGCAATGCACTTGGATTCTCTCCCAATCTCACAAAGATGATGAATCAATAATGGAGATGAGTGGGAGGGCTTTGGCTAAGCTCACAAGGTTGCTATGTCAATGCAAATGGCCAAGAGTGTGAGCTTGAGCTGGCCATGGGGCTTAAATAGAAGCCCCCTTGAAATAGAGCCGTTGTACCCCTTCACTGGGTACAGCGTGGGGTGACCGGACGCTCCGGTCAGATCGACCGGACGCAGCACCGGACGCACTGATCGTGAATACCGGACGTGTCCGATCGCCATACCGGACATGTCCGATAGTTACAAACCGCCACGTGTCCCACCATTGTCTCCAACGGCTCTCTGACATGTCCGAACGGACGCACTGTTCAAAACGACCGGACGCATAGCCGCTGCGTCTAGTTGAGTCCAGTAAGCCCCCAGGGCCGACCAGACACGTCTGTTAGAAACTAACCGGACACTGAGCCTCAGGGTCCGGTCGTGTACAGTAAGCACCCACGGCCGACCGAACGTGTTCGGTCACTTCGGACCGGACGCTGCCAGCGTCCGATCAACTGTCTCACCAAACACCGATTTTGCTAAATCGTTCAGTCGCTGAGTTCGTCGTTAATACCGGACGTGTCCAGTCACCATACCGGACGCGTCCGGTCACTCTAAAATCAGCGCGACTAACTCCTTTTCACCTCTTACTTCTTCACCCTTGCTCAAATGTGCCAACCACCAAGTGTATCACCTTGTGCACATGTGTTAGCATATTTTCACAAATATTTTCAAGGATGTTAGCACTCACTAGATCCTAAATGCATATGCAATGAACTAGAGCATCTAGTGGCACTTTGACAACCGCATTTTGATATGAGTTTCACCCCTCTTAATAATATGACTATCAATCCTAAATGTGATCACACTCTCTAAGTGTCTTGATCACCAAAACAAAATAGCTCCTATGGTTTATACCTTTGCCTTGAGCTTTTTGTTTTTTTCTCTTTCTTCTTTCCAAGTCCAAGCACTTGATCATCACCGGTGCATCATCTTCATCATGCAATGATCTTCATTTGCTTCACCACTTGGAGTGTGCTACCTATCTTATGATCACTTGATAAACTAGGTTAGCACTTAGGGTTTCATCAATTCACCAAAACCAAACTAGAGCTTTCAATCTCCCCCTTTTTGGTAATTGATGACAACCCTTATACAAAGATATAAATTAAAATTCAATTGAATCCATGTTTCTTGCCCAAGCATATTTACCATGTGTAAAAGAATATAGACAAGTTTCATGAACTTCATATGGTAGCAATTGCTCCCCCTACATATATGCTAAGAGTTTGGATTGTAACTTGCACATATGATTAGATAGGAAATATAGGAGACACTGTCTACCAAATGATGCTAAGGTATAAAAGATGGACTTTTGAAGCGTGATACCAATCGGAGTGCACTATTTTACCATCGTTAGCATCATAGTTAGCTAGATACCATTTGAACACTTGATAGCTAGATACCACTTGTAAAAACTTTGTAAATATTTGAAAATGATACCACTTGGTAATACTTGGAAATGAAATCACTCGATATCCTATGCATACTAGATTTTCATTTCATCATTCAAGTTTACAACTAGCATTCATCACACAAGCATGGATATTTAAAATTTAAAACTTGTGCCATGCAAGCAAGCATATGAAATGCACTTTCAAATGCATCATACAAGTTCATGAGCTTGCTCCCCCTACTTGTGTGCTCAAAATTTTAATTGATCCCTTTCCTTTGACATATTTCTCCCCCTATGTCAAGTTCTCCCCATGTATTAATATCACTCCTATGTTTCTCCCCTATTTCACTTCTATCTTTGTACACTAATCTCTCTCCCTTTGTCATCAATGACCACAAAGGTTCAAAATGTAGATCATACCATTTGTAAGGTTGAGATTATCAATGTCAATCAATGGGGTGAGGATCATTCTCAAATTTAGTTCAAACTAGATTATTTGCCAAAGATATTTAACTCGGTTTGATCCAAGGACAAGCTTCTTCACACCTCCAAATAAGGGTTATCTTGTACCATGTTGAGTTAAACACTTAAAGTTCATTTTCTAGATTAAACACTAGGTTTACAAGCCCACAAACATGTCATATGCTATCACTTGATCAAGTCAAGCATAGAAGCAATAGTGAAATTCATTTGATTTTCATGAATGAGCCTAATAAAATGGAGAAATGACTAGATACACTAAACATGTCCTTAGCAAGGATGTATGCCATGCCAATCAACTTTTACCTTGGATTGCTCGAAGGAGAGGCATGTCATATAAGTGAGGGGTGCATCAACACATATTTGAGAAATCCAATATGTTCAACTCATTCCTTAGCTTACAAAACATTTTCTCATCCAATGGCTTGGTGAATATATCGGCAAGTTGATCTTCGGTGTCTATACTCTTAATGTAAATGCCCCATTTTTGTTGGTGATCTCTTATGAAATGGTGGCGGACATCAATGTGCTTTGTTCTTACATGTTGCACCGGATTGTTGGTTAGCTTGATTGCACTCTTATTGTCACATAGCAATGGCACTTTCTTGAACTTGATTCCAAAGTCATTCAAGGTGGCCTTCATCCAAAGAATTTGTGCACAACAACTACCGACGGATATGTATTCGGCTTCGACGGTTGATAATGCAACATTATTTTGCTTTTTGGATGACCATGAAACAAGTGATCTTCCCAACAATTGACATGTGTCCGAGGTGCTCTTTCTTTCAACCTTGCATCCCGCATAATCCGAGTCAGAGTAACCAACTAGCTCAAACTTTGCTCCTTTGGGATACCACAAACCAACATTTGGTGTATGCTTCAAGTACCTCAATATTCTCTTTGTAGCCTTCAAATGACTTTCTCTTGGTGAGGCTTGAAATCTTGCACACATGCATACACTAAACATGACATCCGGCCTTGATGCGGTCACATAGAGTAGGCTTTCAATCATAGACCGATACAATTTTTGATCCACCATATTTCCACTTGCATCACTATCCAAGTTGCTATTTGTTCCCATTGGTGTGCTAATGGATTTACTATCACTCATGTCAAACTTCTTGATCATGTCCTTGATATACTTGCCTTGACTCATAAATGTACCATTCTTTAATTGCTTGATTTGAAGACCAAGGAATTAACTTAACTCTCCAATCATGGACATCTCAAACTCATTAGCCATCATCTTTCTAAACTCATCACAAAAGTCTTGATTGGTTGATCCAAATATGATATCATCTACATAGATTTGCAACATAAATAAATCTTTTCCAATCTTCTTGATGAAAATAGTAGTATCAATCTTGCCCATTGTGAACCCTTTAGAGAGTAGGAAGTCCCTCAATCTCTCATACCATACTCTAGGTGCTTGCTTCAAGCCATACAATGTCTTCTTCAACTTGTACACATGGTCGGGCTTCTTATCATCTTCAAAACTAAGAGGTTGCTCAACATATACTTATTCATTGATGTAACAATTGAGAAATGCACTCTTAACATTCATTTGATATAGCTTGATGTTGTGGGCACAAGCATAGGCTATCAAGATTCTAATTGCTTCCAATCTAGCAACCGAGGCATATGTTTCTCCAAAGTCAAGACCTTCAACTTGAGTGTAACCTTGAGCCACTAATCTTGCTTTGTTCCTTATTACTATTCCATCTTGATCTTGCTTGTTCTGAAAGACCCACTTAGTTCCAATCACATTATGATCCTTAGGCCTCTCAACTAACTCCCATACTTGATTTCTTGTGAAGTTATTTAGTTCTTCATGCATAGCATTCACCCAATCAACATCCTTTAATGCTTCATCTATCTTCTTTGATTCAATGGATGACACAAATAAGAAATGCTCATAAAATGAAGCCAATCTTGATCTTGTTTGAACGCCTCTTGAAATATCACCAATGATAGTGTCCAATGGATGATCCCTTGCAACATTGATTGGTTGGAGGATTGGAACTTGATTGCTTGCACTTGCTTGATCATTAGGTTGAGATGATGTACTAGCCACTTGATCTTGTTCATTATCATAAGAGCCACTTATACTAGCTTGATTTGTTTCATCTTGTACATTTGAGTTAGAGAGCACTTGTACTTGATCATCTTTATCATCATTCACTTGCCTAGGCCTCAATTCATCTATATCCATGTTCTTCATGGCATTTGAAAGTTGAATGCCTCTAACATCTTCCAAGTTCTCATTTTCTACCTGTGAAACCTTGGTTTCATCAAATTCAACATCATGAACTTTCTCAAGAGTACCACTATCCAAATTCTAAACTCTATATGCTTTGCTTATAGTGGAATATCTAAGTAGAAACCCCTCATCACATTTCATGTCAAACTTGTCCAATCTAGAGCCTTTCTTTAAGATATAGCATTTGCAACCAAAGACCCGAAAATATGCAATGTTGGGCTTTCTACCATTCAAGAGCTCATATGGTGTCTTCTCTTTTAATGGGTGACAATAGAGGTAGTTGCTACAATAGCATGCCGTGTTGATAGCTTCGGCCCAAAAAAATTGACTCACATTGTACTCACTAAGCATAGACTTTGCCATATCAATGAGTGTTCTATTCTTCCTCTCAACAAGGCTATTTGATTGTGGAGTGTACTTGGCCGAGAATTGATGTCTAATTCCAAATTCATCATACAAATCATCAATTCTAGTGTTCTTGAACTCACTAGCATTGTCACTTCTAACTCTCTTGATGGTTGTTTCAAACTCATTGTGAATGCCCTTGACAAATAATTTGAATGTTGCAAACACATCACTTTTATCCACTAGAAAGAATACCCATGTGTATCTAGTGTAATCATCCACTATCACAAAGCCATATTTGTTACCACCAATACTAGTGTATTGTGTTGGCCCAAACAAATCCATGTGCAATAACTCAAATGCTTTACTAGTGCTCATTATGCTTTTCTTAGGATGGGTGTTTTCAACTTGTTTTTTGGCTTGATAAGAGCTATAAAGCTTATCCTTCTCAAATACAACATCTTTCAAGCCTCTAACTAAGTCATACTTAACCAATCTATTCAATTGTTTCATTCCAATATGACCAAGCCTTCTATGCCATAACCAACCCATACTAGACTTAGTGAATAAGCATGTAGATAATCTAGCTTCACTAGCATTGAAATCAACTAAGTATAGATTCTCATATCTAAAGCCTTTGAAGATCAAGTTAGAGCCATCTACACTTATGATCTCTACATCATCTACCCTAAATATGCATTTGAATCCAAGATCATATAATTGAGCCACGGATAGCAAGTTGAAGTTCAAGCCCTCTACTAGCAACACATTGAATATGCTCATGTCATTGGATATTGCAATCTTACCAAGCCCTTTGACCTTGCCTTTGCCATTGTCACCAAATATGATACTATCATAACCATCATTGCCATTGGTGTTGATTGAGTTGAACATTCTTGTATCATCGGTCATGTGTTGAGTGCACCTACTATCAAGAACCCAATGCCTTCCTCCGGCTTTGTAATTGACCTACAAAAGAAAATCAATTCTTTTTAGGTACCCAAACTTGCTTGGGTTCTTAAAGGTTAGTCACTAAGCTCTTTGGTACCCAAATGACTTTCTGCTTTGAGCCCATCCATGGTTTACCAATGAACTTAGCCTTCACACCATTTGTACCCTTAGTAAGCATATATCATGAATCAAGCTTAAGGGAGGATACATTAGCATTTTTGCTTTTGTTTTTGTATTCATTCTCTTTATGACCCACTTGCTTGCAACTAATGCAAAACCGACCATTGTTCTTCACAAAACTAGTCTTGTGAGGAGCAAAGGCCGCTTTGTCTTTCTTAGGGGTATAGCCCAATCCCTCTTTGTAGAGAGAAGCTCTTTGGCTACCCAAGCACATAAGCAAGCGGTCCTCACCACCATAGGCCTTAACAAAGTGTGAGTGAGCTTGTTAACCTCCTTTTTGAGATTCTTATTCTCAACCACTAGTGAGGCATCACAAGTGAGACCATCACCACTAGTTGAGGTGGAAGTGAAAGTACTACAAGAAGGGTTAGCGGGAGCAACAATGATAGGCATAGGTGATGATTCATTAATTAAATCACAAGTTAAGCCTACATCACAAGTATCAACATGCTTCTTTTTATTTTGCTCATCAATCAAAGATGAATGAGTCTTTTCAAGCCTTTTGTGAGCTTTGCCAAGCTTCTCATTGGCTTCCTCTAGCCTCTCATGAGATGCATTGAGCTCATCAAAGGCTTGCTTAAGGGCTTTTAGTTCCTTACGTAAGCTTTTGTATTCCCTTCTCTTGATGTCAAAGTGTTCTCTAGCATCTTCTAGCATGTCAAATAATTCATCCTTAGTAGGTTCATCATTATCACTATCACTATCATTTTCATTTTCATTATCATCATCATGTTCTTCATCACTTTCATCATCACAAGTTTGTACCTTAGTGGCCTTAGCCATGAAGCATGATAGAGAGTCGAAGAGAGAAGGCTTCTCATTGATAGCAATGCTTGCAAGAACCTTCTTCTTGGTGGTCTTGTTATCATCACTATCGTCATCATCATCACTTGATGAAGCATCACTATCCCAAGTGACCACATATGAACCACCCTTCTTCTTGAAGGCCATCTTGTCCTTCTTCTCTTTCTTTTCTTTCTTGTCCTTCTTCTTGTTCTTCTTGTTGTCATCATCATTGTCGCTATTGTATGGACATTGAGCAACAAGATGATCTTTGCTTCCACATTTGAAGCACCTTCTTGACTCTTTTTTATTCTTGGATGAAGACTTCTTTCTTCTAGCATGATAGCCCTTCTTCACCATAAATTTACCAAATCTCTTGATAAAGAGAGCCATCTTCTCATCATCATCATCGTCCCATGAATCATCTTCTTCACTTGATGTTTCTTGCTTGGCTTTGCCCTTGGATGATGTGGCCTTGAATGCCACGCTCTTCTTCTTGTCATCCTTCTTCTTATCTTTCTTCTCCCTCTTTTCTTCCTTCTCATCATCATCTCTATAAGCATCATCGATCATAATATCTCCCAAGATTTGGTTTGGTGTCATTGTGTCCAATCCGGTCCTCACTAGCAAGGTGACCAACATGCCAAATCTTACGGGTAAACATCTCAAGAACTTATTAGAGAAGTCCTTGTCCTCTATCTTCTCACCAAGTGCTTTGAGATTATTGACAATCACCTCCATCCGATGGAACATGTCCGGCACACTTTCATCCTTCTTCATCTTGAAACTTGCAAACTTCTCTTTGAGAATATATGTCTTTGCACCCTTCACGGCTTGAGTGCCCTCAAATGATTCTTCCAACTTCTTCCATGCCTCATGAGCTCTCTCAATGTTCTTGATTTGCTCAAAGGTTCTCTCATCCAAAGCATCATAGATGGCACTAAGAGCTATGCCATTGTTTTGGAGAAGTATTTCTTCGGTGGCGGTGGGAGCCTCTTCATCTTCTATCTCAATCTTTGTTTCTACCACTTTCCAAATCTTCCTATTGATTGACTTGATATATGTTGTCATCTTAGCCTTCCAATAAAGATAATTTGAGCCATCAAATTGGGGTGGCTTCTTAATGTTGTTGATTTGAGCCATTTTTATACCGAAGGTTGTTAAGCCTCAAATCACGGTGACCTCGGCTCCGATACCACTTAAAAGGTCCTAATGGCTAGAGGGGGGGTGAATAGCCTAATAAATATTTCTACAACAACACTTAATAAAATGGTTAGACAATTATGAGGCGAAGCAAGGGTTGCGCTAGCCTACTCAAAATGCAAGCCACCTACCATAATTCTAGTTTAGATAGTATCTATTCATACAATAGCTATGACACTACCCTATGTTAGTGTGCTCTCAAAGGCTAACTAAAGAGCCACACCAACCAAGCAAGCAAGATCTCACAACTAGCTACACTAAAGAGCTTGACAACTAGTTTGCTGTAATGTAAAGAGAGTGATTAAGAAAGTTATACCGCCGTGTAGATGAAGGAACCAATCAATCACAAGAGTGACTAACAATGAAGACCAATCACCTCGGAATCAAAGGATGAACACAATGATTTTTATCGAGGTTCACTTGCTTGCCGGCAAGCTACTCCTCGTTGTGGCGATTCACTCACTTAGAGGTTCACGCGCTAATTAGCATCACACGCCAAACCCTCAATAGGATGCCACACAACCAATACAAGATGAGGATCACATAAGCCACGAGCAATCCACTAAAGTACATTTTGGCTCTCCACCGGGGAAAGGTCAAGAACCCCTCACAATCACCACGATCGGAGCCGGAGACAATCACCACCCTCCGCTCGACGATCCTCGCTGCTCCAAGCCATCTAGATGGCGGCAACCACTAAGAGTAACAAGCGAATCCCGCAGCGAAACACGAACACTAAGTGCCTCTAGATTTAAACACTCAAGCAATGCACTTGGATTCTCTCCCAATCTCACAAAGATGATGAATCAATAATGGAGATGAGTGGGAGGGCTTTGGCTAAGCTCATAAGGTTGCTATGTTAATGCAAATGGCCAAGAGTGTGAGCTTGAGCCGGCCATGGGGCTTAAATAGAAGCCCCCTCGAAATAGAGCTGTTGTACCCCTTCACTGGGTACAACTCGGGATGACCGGACGCTCCGGTCAGATCGACCGGACACAGCACCGGACGCACCGATCGTGAATACCAGACATGTTCGGTCACCATACCGGACACGTCCGATAGTTACAAACCACCACGTGTCCCACCGTTGCCTCCAATGGCTCTCTGACATGTCCGAACGAACGCACTGTTCAAAACGACCGGACATGTAGCCGCTGCGTCCGATCGAGTCTAGTGAGCCCCCAGGGCCGACCGGACGCGTCTGTTAGAAACTGACCGGGCGCTGAGCCTCAGCGTCCGGTCGAGTACAGTAAGCACCCACGGCTGACCGGACGCGTCCGGTCACTCCGGACCGGATGCTACCAGCGTCCGATCAACTGTCTCACCGAACATCGATTTTGCTGAATCACACCGGATGTGTCCGGTGTGGCGACTGGACGCGTCCGGTCGCTGAGTTCGTCGTTAATACTGGACGCGTCCGGTCACTCTAAGATCAGTGCGACTAACTCCTTTTCACCTCTTACTTCTTCACCCTTGCTCAAATGTGCCAACCACCAAGTGTATCACCTTGTGCGCATGTGTTAGCATATTTTCACAAACATTTTCAAGGGTGTTAGCACTCACTAGATCCTAAATGCATATGCAATGAATTAGAGCATCTAGTGGCACTTTGACAACCGTATTTTGATACGAGTTTCACCTCTCTTAATAGTACGGCTATCAATCCTAAATGTGATCACACTCTCTAAGTGTCTTGATCACCAAAATAAAATAGCTCCTATGGTTTATACCTTTGCCTTGAGCTTTTTGTTTTTTTCTGTTTCTTCTTTCCAAGTCCAAGCACTTGATCATCACCTTGGCATCATCTTCATCATGCAATGATCTTCATTTGCTTCACCACTTGGAGTGTGCTACCTATCTCATGATCACTTGATAAACTAGGTTAGCACTTAGGGTTTCATCAATTCACCAAAACCAAACTAGAGCTTTCAGCAGTGTTGTGTCCTTGTGGGTAGTTTGTTCAACACATGTTGAGGTCTCAGTCCAACCATCTGTTGTTAGTAGTTTGAGTTAGTTGCTCTGTTGTATTGCCTATTTTAGTCATTTCTTCTTTCTAATTTAATTGGTAGTCTTTTTCTCCTGATTCTTTCAACAAAAAGGTTATTTAAATTTGACCAAGTTTTTAGAAACATATGTTAACATCTATAGTATCAAATGAATGAACTATCAAAATATATTTTATAGTATACCCCCTTAGAGATTTGTGTAACCGTTGTGCCTTTAAAAGGGTTGCATCGGATCTCATAGGTCTCTTGTCATATGTTTGCGAGGATATGAGACTCTAGGGCCTAGCTGGAGCAAAGGGCATTTTATACCCTAATTGCCCTTGTCTCGGGCTTTGGTCTAGACCATGGTCATTGGCTTGTATTTTGAGAGAGAATATTTTCCTAGAGTAGGTGGTGTGAGTTGGGTATATTTGTTTGTTTATTCTATATGGGTGTTCTTATTAGTTTTATGAATATAGTAAGAAATCATATTGGTTGTGAATCTATATAACTATTTATATATTTGAGGCATAGGTGTAAAAGGTTAACCGATAGAATCCTTAAATGACCTACATTTGCAAAACTGATAGCTCAATGTTTGGTTTCTTGTGGTGGGATCTACTTATCCATCTGAGTTCAAGTATTAGATCTTACACAAGTGCTCATAATTTTCTAAAATTTATTCCATAAAGAAATGACATGGACGCTTGTAGTGACTCAACACAGATGTAGGTAATAAGGGTCGAATATGTATACATGCGTTCACAGTATGTACAGTACACATGAGCGTCTGTGTATTCTTTACTTTCCAGAAAACAAAAAACATATTACAAGCACAACACTAGAGTCAAATACGAATAGTAAATGACCAGCCATTAGTGGCAAAGAAGCTCATTGCTCTTGACTCCAGGATTTTACAACGCCGTTAACATGCACTCTTGTTGTCATCCGAGCGCAGCAATAGAGCCCACGACCTGAGCCAGTGCGTCTCTCTAAAGAGTCCCTGCAGAAGGGTGCATTTATCAAACACCAAGTCATTTCTTGTGAGCCAAATTGCCCAACACAGAGCTGTCCCTCCTATCAATAACAATTGATTGTGTGACCAACTGTTAAAAAATGGAGAGAATGTTTTGATTGTTTAATTTCAAACACATAATACACAACTGTAGGGTCGAGATGACGGACTAGAGGGATGATGAATAGTCATTTCTAAAATTAATCACGTCGGCTAACCGTAATAAATGCGGAATTAAAACTATCGGTCTAGCCAAGACTACACCATTCTATCTAAGTTTACAAGCACCTTAAAAAGATCCTAAAGAAGCAACAAAGGTGCCGGGCTAGCTAGAGCTCACCTAAATAATTCTAGAGCAAGGTCACATAAACCTATGCACTAGTACTCAAGCAACCGAGAGAGCTCCTACACAACTAGTGATGCAAAAGCACAAAGCTCCTAAGTTCACTAGCAACGCTCAATAACAAGGCTACACAAGCCAAATTAGAGATCGCAAAATACTTAGCTATACAAACTAAGCAATGTGACAAACAAGGTTACTAAAATCAAATTAGCCACGTAAGGGAGCTACTTCATTGCTACACAAGCAAGAAGGCAACTAGCAAGCTACTAAAGCTAAACTAGTCACAAGAAAAATTACACAAGCACAAATTATATGAAAGTAATACAAGCTTGTGTTTCACGGAATGCAAACCACCGAGAAGATGATGAAGACAATGTTAACACGGTGATTTTCTCCCGAGGTTCACTTGGTTGCCACCAAGCTACGTCCCCGTTGTGTTGACCGCTTACTTGGTGGTTCGGTGGCTAATTGGCATCGCCCGCTAAGCCCGCACGTCGGGCACCGCAAGAACCTACCCCAAAAGTGAGGGTAGATCAATGACACGCTCAACTAGAGTTGCTCTTCGCGATCCCCGTGGGGTGAGCACAATCCCTCTCACAAATCCTCCTCCGGAGCACCGCACAATCTTCTCGCATGCTTCAACGGAGTCGCAAGCCACCAAGCTGTCTAGGAGGTGGTAACCTCCAAGAGTAATAAGCACCACCGGCTTGCAACTCGAACACCTAGTGCCACTCGATGTAACCTCATGATGCAATCACACTGGAATCGCTCACTCACTCGATCGGATAAACAATATCAAGCTCAAGTGAGTTAGAGGGCTCCCAAGCACACCTATACAAGCCACCAAGGCTCAATGGTGCTCAGCAATCAGCCAAGGGCCGACCAACACTTCTATTTATAGCCCCACGGGCTAAACTAGCCGTTACCCCTTCACTGGGCACAGCTCAGGGCGACCGGACACGTAGGTCCAAGTGACCGGACACGTCGGCCCCTACATCCGGTGGCTGTACCGCCTCCACGTGGCACTAGCCGTTTGAAATAGCCGTTGCCGCCAACGGCTACCTCGCGCGCGCCTTCATCCACCGATCGGACGCGCTGCTTAGCTTGACCGGACTCACCACACCTCAGCGTTCGGTCAACAACAGAGAGCTCCTAGAGCCTCCAAAACATGATCGGACGCGTCCGTTCGCATGTGACCGGACGCACAGGTGCGTCCGATCCTCTCTGGCCTCTCGCGCCTGCCTGCGTCAGTGTACGCTAGCAACCACCGGACTCAGCCCCTACGCGTCCGTTCGCGCCAACACGCCGCCCTTCAAAAAGGTGACCGGACGCGCCAGTGATACTAGGGCCAGCGTTCGGTCCCAACTCGCGCCCCTCGGACGAGTGCTAGCACTGACCGGACGCGTAGGTCCCACCGAGGGCCACATCCGGTCACTCACAGTGACACTTCCTCACCTCCGTTTCTTCGCCGAGTTGATCCGTTTCAACTTCAACTTCTTTCTCCTTTGCAAATGTGCCAACACCACCAAGTGTACACCACCATGTGTATGTGTGTTAGCATTTTCACAATCATTTTTAAGGAGTTAGCCACTCAACTTGCCACGTCACTCGATCCTAGCAACGATGCAAAGTTAGATTACTCAAGTGGCACTAGATGACCGATATACAAACAAGTTTGCCCCTCTTGATAGTACGGTCATCTATCCTAAATCCGTTCATCAACTTCTCTACACACCTATGACCGGTGAAATGAAATGCCCTAGGTTATACCTTTGCCTTGCGCATTCCATTCCATCTTCTCCAATGTTGATGCAACACATGCACCAACATGATCAACAATGATATGATTCACTCCATATCATCACGTGACCATATTGGTTCATCGGTCTTGACTTCACTTGCTCTTCACCGTTGCTTCGGTCCATCGGTGCTAAGTCATCACTCAACTTGCCCTTCACACTTGCAACCGGTCCGTCGAGCCAAGTCATGTCTTGATCTTCTCCATCTTGATCACATGACTCAATGTCATGTCTCATATGCAATGAGCTCCTTCATCACATGTGTGAGCTTTGCAACATCTCCGAGCCATTTCACCTCTATGGCAAGTATTGCTCACACACATGTACTTGTGGACTAATCACATGTGTATCTCACTCAAACACATATTAGTCCACCTAAGGTTGTCACTCAATTACCAAAACCAGGACGTTTCAACAACACGCCAAAGAAATCGGGCATAATGACACTCAAAAACAAATGTTGAATTGTTTCAGCTTTACTACAAAAGCAGCAGTTCTTGCTACCGTTCCAGTTTATCCTAGTAAGGTTGTATTTGGTAAGAATCACTCCTTTCTTAAGGAACCAAAGGAAAATTTTTATTTTTAGAGGTACTTTCATACGCCAAATCTCCTGCATAATCTTTACACCGCTATTAATTAGGTATCTATACATAGAACTTACAGAGAATGTGCCATTTCTATTGAGCAACCAGATAAATTTATTGTTGTTGTCATTCAAATTAATGTGTGCCACTCTTGCAACTAAATTGTGCCATTCCATTAGCTTGTTTCCAACTAATGCTTGTCTGAAAGACCCATTGAGAGGGTTAGCATTGAGCACTTCTGCTACCGTTCAACGTTAAACAAATTTGGATACTTGAACATCAGAGCTCTGGGAGCCAACCAATTATCTTACACAAAATCTGATTTGTGTTCCATTGTTAGGATGGAACATTCCTAAATTTAGGAATTGATCTTTGAACCCCATCAAATCTGCCCAAAGATGGGAAACTCCAGCACGCTTCTCAATTTGGCTTAAAGTCTTATTTTTAGGGTATTTATTCCTAAGAAAATTTTGCCACATCCCTTTTTCATTACAAAGTTTAAAGAGCCACTTACTTAAAAGACTCTTGTTTTGTAGTTCTAGGTTTTGTATACTCAAACCACCTTGTTCCTTAGGTTGGCACAAAATAGACCACTTAACTAGTCTATATTTCTTCTTGTGTTGCTCATTCTGCCAGAAGAACCTCGAGCTGTAATAGTTGATCTTTTTAAGAACCTCCTTTGCGATTTCAAAAAAAGGACAACATGAATATTGGTAAACTAGATAGGACATAATTTATTAACACTAGCCTACCCCCCTTATGATAGGTGTTTACCCTTCCAATTGCTTAATTCTTTTTCTCAATCCTATCCTCAATCATTTTCTAATCTTTGTTATTCAATTTTCTAAAGACCATTGGGATTGCCAAGTAGAGAAAGGGGTAAGAACCAATATTACATGCGAAAAGTTGTGAATATTGGTCCTCACGTTCTCTTGCTTGTCCAAAACAGAAACTTTGAAGTGTGCGTGTTTTGTAATACTTTGTCTGATGCTTCTTCTTTGAAGAAGTTTGAAGCCGGAACTCTTTCCGTTATCTAAAAGAAAAAGAAAACAAAAAACAAAAAGATAAACATTTAGAATTTAGAATTGGATATACTCCATAATTCTTCTGGTATTGACCTATCCAATGGATTTTGCCACCTGTCCTTCAGTTAGAAATGTCATCCTTGCCCCTCCCTTGTGTTAAAAGGGTGCAGCAGCCCCTGCTCATCTCATCTGCGCGCACAAAACCCTCCTGCTACGTTGCTCCAAGCCCGGACCTCCGCCGGACGGCATAGCGAGGTGAGATCAATGTCGCTCGAATCCCTCTCTTTCCCGTCGTTTCTTCCTTGAATCCCTAGGAAAGTTTGCTCGAATTCCTCTCTTTCTCGTCGTTTCTTCCTTGAATCCCTAGGAAAGTTTGCTGCTTGTGTGGTTTTGATGCATTATATGAACTGCGGTCGTGATCTCAGGTCGATCTGTTATTGTGGAAGTGGGTAAAGAACTTGAAAATCATGTAGTGTCGCAACTGGAGATCTTGGTTCTTCGTCTTCTTTTTTATGAGAATTTATGTTCAATGTTTTAAAGTAAATGTGTTTTAATCAACCTGTTCTTTTTCTTCACCCCTCCTCTTTTTTCTCTCTAGTATTCCAAATTTCCGTGGTCTGGGTAGATGCCTAGATTTGAATCTACACTCTACACTAACACTACCATGAAGATTCTTGAAGTTCTTGATTGTCGACATTCAAAGATTCTTAAAGTTCTTGGCTCTGCTTTATCTACTTGTTTCATGAATCACGATGGCTTATCTCTGTTGCAGTGGACTCCCGAGAAGAGGAAGTGGTAGAGATATGGGCAACTCGTGCAGTGGATTCCCGAGCAAAGGAACTGGTAGAGATGATTCAGGCAACTCTTGCCTTACTGCTGATTCCTGTAAGAACTCCTCTTGACCTTGTGTAGTTATGTTGCCTGTTGCTTGAATTACTGTGCTAGAATATACTACTTTACCATGGTGCTGTCGCCTTTTGGTCAATTTCTATTTTAGATTCATATCTTCTATGAAGACAAATAGATGGAATTGAGGTAATTCTTAGTATAAACAAAGATAGCACAAAAAGAATCTCGAACACACAGGAGAGTACTGATAGCTAGTCACTATATTATTCAGTTTTCTTTTTACTTTTTTCTCAACCATTTGTAAATATCCAAACTTTGCTTCCTACTGAATGAAAAGGCAGTGCACCTGCCAATTATGTTAAACACACACACACACACACAGGAAAACTGCACATCTTTGTAATAAGAAAAAAGGGAAACACAAATTTGTTAAAAAAAAATCTGCGCTTCTGCCTACCGTTTATGATTATGCGTGATCAACGTAACTATTACACTGCTGCAAAGAAAAAAGTGATATACTTTACAAATTACCCTTTTCTATAGGATTAGTTGTCCTCCTATCTCTAGAGACTTGCATGAACATATTATGCCTTGAGAAAGAGGTTTCCTATATTTTTTCTTTTTAAAGCATGGTTGGTTAAGTAACCATTTATCATGGTAATTCAGAATCAGAGATCACAAATAAATGTATTTTCGATTTTGATTCAGATAGTTGGAAGTTTCTCGATATGGAGAAGTATCCTACTTCTTCTATTTCCCCTTGTATTTTTGTAGTTCATTCATTTGTTGCCAAGCATACACCTATAACTTAATATACTCGGAACATATTCTCTCACTTTTATATGTCTACAATGCTTTTATTGATTTCTCACATGCAAATTTCAGCTCCTTTCCTTCTGGGAAAGGCACATGATCCAGCTTTCAAATGGACGATTTATGGCTTCTCAGCTCTATTTGAGAGGGAAGCTATACCAGCCAGCTCCGCTTCTTTTGACTGCTGCGGGTACAAATGGTATGCATTGTAATCATCAAAAAATGCATCAAGCAGCACTAAACATATCATTGCCTCATTGGTTTGTCTTGTGGTAGTATGTGTGTGGGGTTGGAGGGCACAAAATAGTTATCTATCAACAGCGGTAATTAGACTGCCAGTTAGCCACAAATCATGTTACAGTGATGCAATAAGCAATCACAAAACCCTAAAAAAGTCTATATGTTTTCTTAAGTCTTCAGTTATCATCTGAGTTGGTCATCTGCTCTTTATTCATTTACCAGGTCCCTGCAAGTGACCCTAATGCATAGAAAATCTGGTACTAAAGTTCCATATGTAGCTCTTTGTCTTACTCTAAGCCAAAGCAGCTTGAAGCCTGGTTACCTCATGCATGCTTTATTCGAGCTATCTATATACAATCACTCAAATGGGTCATATTGTGGATGCAAAGGTAATTTCCTGAACTTATTTTTTAAAAGCAGAGCCTTCTTATTACAGCTGTTAGTCCATGCTTGTATGCTTAAGTGACTCTAAAAGTTGGAATTAAATTGAACATCATATGAAGCTTATGTCGTTACAACTCAATGTCTAGAGAATTTGGTATATGATCAAATACTTCTCACATCATTTTCTAGAGCAGCTTTGCACCATTTTAGTTCACTTTTCTTCTGTACTTTGTTTGCAGACTTTACTACTTTATAGTTTATATTGAGGTACTTATAGTTTGATCGGGATTTCAGAGTGCATGCATATATAGACATTCCATTCTTCTTATTTGAACTTATGCATTTGAAGTTTGCCAATTGCTAGCTCTGAATATGGGTTTTAGTTTTCTTTTGTTTGTAAAAACTACTAACTGTGGATGCAAGCTGCTAAGGTTTCTTATGTAAAAATGACTCTCTGTGGATGAAAGCAGCTAGGGTTCTAGGGCTATCTGAAGTTTACAAACAAAGTTCCTACTTGTCTAATACTTTCAACATTTTTTCTGTAAACAGCTAGGTACGACTTCGATGCCAAGAAGTTCTATTCGAAGAATGAATGCTTGATTACTGTTGAAGAACTACTGAAATCAGCTGATTTTCTGGTTGATGATAACTGTGTCTTTGGTGTGAGGATATTGCAAGCAGACGTCTCTCCTAAAAACAACCTTGCTGTGGCTCCAGATAATACTATTACTATTCGGGAACTGTTTCTGCAGAAGAAGGAATTTATCAAAGGAAATTACACCTGGAACGTGAACAACTTCCTTGCCTTGAAGGACTCAGTCCTTTCTCCCGCATTTGAAGCCTGTGGGCACAAATGGTTTGCATTTGCCACTTTTCTAGTGTATTACTCATCTGGTGCTATTACTTGTTTTGCTGTAAAGGTATCATTGAGTTTAACGTGTCTAGTTAGACTGACAGGCTTAATCCCGGTTGTTTTTATGTCTGGTGCTTATATGCTGTGAAAATTCACCCCGTCATTTAATGGAATCAACACTTCTGGTGCTTAATTATGACTGCTACCTTTTTTTACTTTCTTTCCTATCAAGTATATGAATGAATTGTCACAATAGATTGTCTTCATTCTGTCTCAGGCACATCAAGATGCATCCACTCGGTGACCAGTACAGCACAGATTCACTTTCCATGTACCTGCAAATGCATGACCCGGCCGAGCTTTCTCAGGAATCCGGGAAGATGTTTGAAGTGACCCTGTCCATCCTGAACCAAGAGCAAGGACAAAACTACAGCTGTCCAGGTTTCAGCTCTTCTTGGCATCTAGGAGTACCTACCAATGCGTCTTGAATGAATTAACCTTTTGCTCTTTTGTGATGGCAACTGCAGGTCGCCTTGTGTTCAATGGAAATCTTGGATGGGGCTGGTCAGACTTCATTCCACTCAAGATACTGAAGGACCCTTCCAAAGGCTACCTCGTGGCATCAAAGTGGAGTGTGAAGGCGGACATCACTTGCATTGGGTCAACCAACGATGTTCAGACACCACTTGTTGCATCTCTCTTGAAGGACGAGAAGTAATGCCCTTGCATAATGCTAGTCATTCAATAGTAATATGATGTCAGACAGTAGTCTTTCACCTGGATTGACATGAAAAGCATGTTCAGTTTGTGTTAGGAGTACTGCAATGTTATCTGTGTCTCACTCTGCTGTGATGTGACAACTGACAATATTTAGATAGAATCACCTATATGTGCTGTTGGTTTCATCGTAATCAGGGTGATTCATGATTCTGAGCTGTGGTCTCGATTAGAATTAGAGCTCATCGATCCTACTGCTGGGTATCCATCCTAAAAACATCCATGAACTTGTTCAATCAAGGAATTAGTGGAAATATCAATCCACAAAAACTTTAGTTTATTTCTGTTCCATTTTTATGGTTTGAAATCAGATTTTGTTCAACACATAGGGAGCCGCGGCACACAGCGGAGGAGCCATCCCTGTGGAGGGCTGGCGGCTGAGTTGACCGTTTACTCGAAGTTCAAATGACTGTTGTAGGACAATAGTCAGTAGTCACACCCAAAAAAAAAAAAAGTATACACAATTATGAAGTTCTAATGAGTTTCTACTCTCTAGACAAATAGTATCAGGCTAGCAAGAACACACAGGCTCGATGGTAACTAAAGATATTCAAAAAACAAGAAGTTGAACCATCTCTTCCTAGTTGAAGACAAGAAAGAATATTATGAACAAATTTGGCAACTTTTTCAAAAGATACTATGTCATGGAGCATAATGCTTGTGATGCTTTCATCAAAGCAAGATGCTTGAGATGCTCTTGATCAAACAAGCGTGCAGCAAAAATAATCCATGATAAATAAGCTGCTGATGGTAGATTATCTAATGCAACTGAACATTCTCTGACGAGTTCTAAAAACTGTCATTGGCAATGGCACCACCTCACTTTGAACTTGCGCTAGAAATTGCATGTCTCGTGGTTCAACAACCTCTTTGTTCAGCAAGCCCATCCTTCTCTGATGATAGATGGTCCTCAACCTCTGCATCAGGGAATGTTAGAGCCCTCTGCAGCTTTCTACGGCGGGAAACTTCAACCTCTGCCACGTAGACTGCAGCCACAGGGCGGTGATCAGAAAGTGTAAGCTCCCCCCTCTTGTACGAAAGTAGCCTGATTCCCTTCCCGTATGAGAGAATGCGGTCACACCTGCACACATAGATGAGAGTGTTTGCTTATTGCTGATGGCATGCTCAGTGCTGATTTCTGGAACGATTGAATGAACTAGAATGGATCTAAAAGTTAGAAGAACAACATACCATGCAGGAGTTCTTCTCCCAGATTTACTCTCATCACTTGCATAGTATTCTGAGTCAAACTCATATTTATATGTTGGGGGAAAGCTGATAACTCCTTCAAACCAACCGTCAAATGTGCATCCTTTCCTCAATTCTCTTTTTAGCTGTCACAGAAGAAGCATGAGCTGGAAACCATGTGAACGTAAACAAGTAAAAATGAATAAACAAGTCCATCAAATACCTGATCCCTCTCAAACAAGCCATCCCAGTCCTGTTTGGAGATTAGTTCATGTGTCCTTTCATAGGATAAGTTGATCCGATAGTTGAGGTCTCCTAAACATATAATACGTCTGAAAGTAAGGACAGAGATTTAACATAAGAAATCAGGCATAGCATCAATAGGGTGTCATCATGAGATGTACGTGTACCTGTCATATAACAGTAGATAAACATGGATAATTGAGTGCAAGCTTTGGAATATAGCACAAATTACCAGAAGGCAGATTACCCAACTTACTCATGGTCATGTATTCTCATAGGCATGCCTACAGCATTGACTGGGTTAAACACTGTTCTTCGAAGTATTTCTTCGACATTTGAATTCCTTTTTAGGTCATCTCCATCTTTTTCACCAGCAGCCAGGTGGCAACAGACAAAGCAGAAAGGAGTCTGATGTATAGACATGCTGACTGATATTGATCCCTACAGCATATTGAAGGAACATATGTCAGCACAAGGTATTTTGGATTAGATGACAGACATGTGTATCCATGTTGAATATAATGGTAAGTAACCGAGTGAGACAATAGCATGGTGACTAATCAAATTTGAAGATTTTAAACTTAAAGGAACAACATAACGAAGAATGCTAATCAGCTCTCCTTAAAAGTTCCATTTGCCTTTTCAGCGTCCATGAAAGAAAGAATGCCAATACCAAAACATGCATTTTTTAAACCTGATTCTCATCAGGAGAAAATACCACATAATGTGAAAAGCAACATCCTAAGTTTCTAACAAAGTATAATCCAGTTATCACGGAAATCGGAAGCCACACAAACAGTACAAGGAAAGAGTATCAAATCTGGCACTTGCCTTGTTACCAATATAACCCATCGCACCTACACCAACGGTTGATACTCTCAAATTCTGAATGTGCTTCCGTAGGCTTCTCCGAACCCAAATCGAAAGAAATATTCCCACCATTTGCTTGCTTATTATGCGTACAAACTCTAGCCTTTTCCTTTTTGCTCTCTTATCAATGATGTCAACACAGGCTAAATCGCCTTCTGGAAAAGCTTCAAGATTCTCATATGTTTTATCTTGAAGTCCACAATTATGGTCTTGGTCAATCAATGGATGAAGTTCCCCATCACAATCCTTATCAGACTCACTAAGCAATTCATGTTCCATGGAAAGAGCAACATCTGATGGATTAAACCTGGATAGTAAAGGAGGATCACTATGGCACTTAAACCCTGATTTATCTGAACATTTCTTATTCAACGTTTCACGGATGATGTGCTCCCATACTGCAAGTGGACGACTGTCTTCAGCACCAAATATATTCCCAGCATTGAGTGGAACAATCTCTTGAAATCTGAAAGATGACCCTAATCGGTAAATGAAATTCTTTTTTAAGCAAAAAGTATATTAATGAAAGGAGTGGCACTAATCATCTCATTGGCAAATTGTAAGCTACCATATAACATCTGTACAGCAGCTTGCATGCATAGATACATGCTAAAAAGTTATTACTGCATGTAATAGGCAAAACAACTTTTAAATACAATAAATAATCAAGTATCCAGTGCATGTTCCCTAAAATTAGTTATAAAACTTGTTATGGGGCATCAATCACGGGCCCAGGGACCACAGGATCAATTAGAGGGATTTGATCAGTTAGAGATAGGATTAGATTTGGGTCAATTAGAGATCAGGATTGGATATGATTTGTTATGATTTGGTTGGGCCTTCCTTAGGTGGCCAGGAGTCCTCTCTATATAAAGGGGAGGTGATGTACCAAGGAGGGAATGAATGAAGAACAAACAATCCAAATTTTTTAAAAAAAGGAAGAAAGAACAAACAATCCAATTCCCCCAAATACTCTAGTCTCCCTTCAAGCCGACTTTTCCTATCTCTAACTGATCAAATCCCTCTAATTGATCCTGTGGCCCCTGGGCCCCTAATTGATGCCCCATAACAAAACAATGGGTTTGTCACACTCAAACTGAATTTTGTATAGTGGCTAACTACCCAATAACATAAATGTCAGCTGGCTCCTCCATAGCCAACCATTCTTCAATGTCTAAGTCACTGGGTGGAAATCTGCCTCCAACATTCCATGTCCCTACGCAAATCCTGCATATTAAACTTGCAGATTAGCTGAAAGAATATAATCATAAAACTAATACATCCTTTTAGTTCCAGCCTATTAGAAAATTTTACTAATCTTCTGCAATATGATACATATCAGGATAACAGGAGGAATAAGCACCAGGAATATCATTTTGATTCAAAGAAACGCTGAGAGAAAAAGTACTGTCATGACATAACTAGGAGCCAGTGAATACTATGAGGGGACAAGACCTGTAGTTGATTACCTGAGTTCTCTAACATCAACATACTGAGAACGAACGATCTCTGATCTGTGCCTTCTAAGCCTGTAAGGTACATCATTCATTTCATCACCTACAGCATCAATGATTGCATTATTATATAAGGCGACATGCCAACCCAAGACCTTATATCAAACATGTGTTTGTGCAGAGTATGCAGGCAAATGAAGAAAAAAGAAAGGAAGATTAAGCAGTTGGGTCAGCAGTCAGCACATAAGGTAACCTATCAACCCATGCCTTAATCAAGCAGAAGCCTAATGTAACAAAAATGAACTTCAGAGTAAATCAAAACACATGCTGAAATGCATTCATTTTTTTTTTGAACGTAATGAAATGCATTCAAGTTCTCTTGCTCACTTTCCATTGATTATGTTTCTGTCCATTATCATCCATGAATCATTTTGAAATATTTACCAACAAGAACCAGAAAATCCCATCAGAACAGTGTAAATTCAGAATTCTATAAGCTTCAATTCTTTTTAGAAAGATCAGTGGAAGAAGTTGGGGCCAAAACTGAGGCCGGAGGAGCTGCCCATTTGGTAAATGAACTGCAAATAACTCTGTTGCCTCTGCATAGTTCAACTAGCATCTTCTCTGGCCAGGTAAGTATTTCGCCAGCATTACTGTGTGTCTACTTCCTTGTCTACAAGTCAACTAAACCCAACTCACAGATGAATATACATAAAGAGAAACATAATTAGTAGGCACTAATTTTCTGTATGTTTCTCACTCTCTTAGAAAAAAATAAACATAATATGTTCATAAACTACCAGCCGTGCTTGCACCCAGTCCACCTAATATCCTTTCTTCGTTACATAGTGCATGTTTCCAACCAGACATGTCTGCACAAATGACATAAAAACACAGCAATTACGATTTTTTATTAAAACAATCCAAAAAGATCTTCACAAAAAAAAGAGGTTAAGCTAAGGAAAAGGAATAATACAAATGTAGTGCGGATTTTCTTTCAATAAAGAGAAAAAAATATATAGCTCATAGAATGTGGGGCACAACAACCATTAGATAGTGAAGTCAACTAGAAGATGGTCACATCAACATTCCTGATATTTTATTTCTTTCCAAAAGATGAAAAGAACAGCCAAAAGTTAACTTTAAAGGCAACACCGCAACAGTGAACTTCTTAATACCCTTCTTGATTTCCTTAAAAAAGGTGGAATATACCAAAAGAAATATTTGGTCCGAAGAAATTACTAGCCGCTAGCTACGCACATCACAACGGTTAAGCATTCTCAGCGATATGATCAAACATCCATTGATCCATACCATATCAAAAAGATGGCAAATAATGAACAATTACAGTAATCTAATAAAGCAATCATCAAACAAGCAATGTAATCCAGCGTGAGCTGACCAATTATTCAAGATGACATTTTTCTAATCCAGTTGTAAAGAAGTTGAGAAAAAGAAGTCACCAGAGCCCAAACAGTAGCGTACAAGAAAGAACTTTCATTGCACATTGTGTTGTCTGCTCTGCATAACCGTCAACGGCTCAACGCCTACCTCTCAAACTTCCAAACCAAATTCTCCCTGATTTCGCTCCAAACAAGAGCGAGCTTGAGCAACCAGATCGATTCAGAAATTCAGAACATTCCGTTCAAGAAACAGAGGGGCGGAAGTAGAAAAGAGAAGAGTTAAGTAACCTTCACGGTCGGTCTCGCCCTCCGAGGTGTCGTGCTCGTCGGCGCTGAAGTCGGAGTCCCCGGACCCCGCGCCGATGTTGAGCCACTTGCGCAGCACCACCCTGTTCCACAGCTGCGGCACGCAGCCCCAATCCGCGCCGCAACACAACACCATCTCAGCCAACCTCTGCATCAAGAAATCCTTCGTCCCGCGCAAACCAGAGACAAGAACAGCCAAAAAGATCAGAATTTGATCCTAGAAACAGCAGGTTGAAGAACTTAAGCGAGGAAGCTTTGAACATCGAACAACTAACCTGCATCTGCATCCCGCCGCCGTTACGCAGCGCCTGGGAGGCGCCAGCCGAAGCGGCCATGGCTGCCTCGTGGCTCCCTCGGTGAGGCGGGATAAATAGCCGCGACAGGGAGGAGAGGGGGGAGGAAGAGGACACCATACGCGGGGCTGCAGCAGCTCCCCTACCCAGACGCCACACGAGCATGTCTGAGAGAACGAGACGTCACTGAAACGTGATGGCCGCTTGGGCCTTGGCTGCCCTTTTCTCGTGAAGAAATAGACCAAATACCACCTCTTAATGATTTTTAAAATATATTTAGTTTGAGAATGTAAATATTATAATGATGTCTTAAAAGGTTTATTTTTATAATCTTATAGTTATTATTATGGGCATATTTGATAGAGCTTCGGCTCTCCTCCGTGCACGGTAGCGATGATGAGTTGTTCTTTATCTCAGTGCACGTAGCTCCCGCTTGCGCAGGGTCAAGGGAAGGGTCCGACCACTTGGGTCTTTTGTACGCAGCCTTTCCCTGCATTTCTGCAAGAGGCTGTTTCCAGGACTTGAACCCGTGACCTCATGGTCACAAGGCAGCAGCTTTACCACTGCGCCAAGGCTCCCCTTCTATGAGTTGTTCTTTATCTCTCTTCTTAAAATTAAAACTAGAAGCCGATAAAGCCAAAGGATAAAATTAATATTTTTTTGGTTTTACCGGCTTTGCCTCTGCACATTTTATAAGTAGTAAGTAGTTAACATACATCTCCTCTTCAGATGATTTTTTGAGTTGTTTTAGATGCAAGCAATGCAAATATTTATGTTTAAGCTAAATGATTTATTGAAATTGTAACTGTGGTACTAATTTCTTAGTTTGGAGAAGATATGTCCATGATCAAAAGCTAACCAATTCACTTTGAACTTTGCAGGAGGATATGATTAGCCAAAACTAACTAACGTTAAATCATCAAGATTTGACTACTGTACTCTCAAAGATTCGGACCTTTACACGATATACCGTAATTGTAGACCCAGTTACTTGTAGTTCAAAAAAAATATAGGCCCAATTTAACAATTGACATTATATACATACAATGGTGATCATGGACCACACCTAACCAAGCAGATGTATATTCATCAGAAAAAAAGGTTACGTACTTATGTATGAAATTCATCGAAAAAGCGTATGAAATTCATGGAAAAGAACGATGCATATCAACATATGGAATGTTCTAATATCGTACGTGGGCACCATAAAGAGTTTGTTTCTTTTTTTTTCCCCTTTAGAATCACACTATCAATTCTTGCTTTAGATGTATCTGAATCTGAAGCCTAATGAAACGTACGGCAAAGCCGATAGCTTTCGTTTTAGTCAGGAATGCTAAACAACACCCATGTGTTTTACACCCATCTCACACACGAATTTTTTCCGATGTTCCTATAGTATACATGTGATGTTCGTATACTATACATGTGATGTTCGTATACTATACATGTGATGTTCTATGATACTCGGTCAGTGATGTTCTATGATGTTTTTCGTGATGTTCACATGGTGCTAGTTGACCAAAACACACTAGAATAATACCCGACTACCAAATAGACACTGATGTTCTATTATGTATTATGTGATGTTCTATTATGTATTCTGTGATGTTCTACAAAATTCGTGTGCTAGTTGCCCAAAAAACACCTAAGTGTGATATAGACATTCTCACTTCCTCCAGTGGCTCAGCGGAGTCAGGGCAGATGGCACACCCCAGGTAGTTGTCTGCGGAGGCGGCGCCGACGTCCAGTCGCGGGAGATCGGCGTTCCCGTCACGCTACCGCAGGCCGTCTCCTAGGCTGCCATTGCTCTCCCCGTCGCCCTCTTAGGCCCCGTTCGGCTTACCTCATATTCGGCTTGTTTTTTTCAACTGGAACCGTGTTTTTTCTCTCACAACAATTCAGCCAGAACAGTGTTTTTCAGCTAGTTTCAGCCAAATTTCAGACCAGTGAACGGGGCCTTAGTATATACGCTTCTTGCATCTTTATCCTACTCCTATTGAGTAATCATCAGTTAGGCACAAAACGAAACATGGACATGGATTTTTCCTCCCCTTTCATCAGCAAGCCAGCAAGATCCATCTCTTTCAGAAAATCCTCTTGGCACGTCTCAGAATCATTGCCTTGCGGCTTGCGCTAACTAATGCTGTTGACTATTGGCATGTATGCATGTTTCTACAAGAAATATTGTGGATATGCTGCCACATTATGCTTTGAGCGAATGATGATGTTGCCCTGTCCTTTATTGACATAACTATGTTATTTTAAGAGTAGGATAGGATCTAAAAGGCTGCCTGTAAACCACATTTTTTAATACTGTTTTTAGCAAAAATCTGAACCATACACTTAACTGTCACGCACCAACTAATCTGCCCACCCACTTGATTTGCAAGCATTTCTGAAATTTGCACCGAGAATTGCCTTGTCGACATGAGTGTGAAATGTGATGGTCAATTAGTCAATTAGTATCTCTCATTTCTTTCTTTCTTTTTATAGCACTTTCTGATTTAAATTATTATTACCAGTTATTTTAATGGTGACAGCTGTCATTATGTTTAAAAAGTTTTTGAACGGTGACAGGATTTAAAACTGACGTTCCACCCCCGTCAAAAAAAATATCATCGGACTTTTCTCTTTCCAAATTTTATAAATTATTAGTAGGTGAAGGAGAACTACTTTTGAGGAACCCATAAATGCTTTCATGCACAAAGCATCGTGCCCATGTATGGTTGTAAATTATATTGTTGTACAACCAAAAAAGAAATTGCAAATTATATTGTTGTACAAATAGAAACTCCAAAAATTCAATAAATTTCTCGACTATAATACCTGACCATTCTTGGGCAGATGTCATATGCCTAGTAGGATCACGGTTGGTTCTAATGAAAAAGCAGCCTGGATTCTCATTAATACATGTTCTTAAATACCTGCAAGAACATCAATATGACTTGATCATCGCAAAACTAATGATCGAAAAGGTAATTTGGGGCATCAGCATCTGTTAGACTGTAAACAGGGATATCATCCGTAATACCTTAAATCAAACAACCAAAAGACAATACATGCAAAATAAATGAATTGTAACCATGAATATTTTGAAGAAGAAAGCACTCTAAATATTTGTGTCAGATCATAGAGCTCATACAGATAACTCACAATAATATGCGCAAATTATCACTGTCCAAATTTGTTTAAATATTTCCTTGTTGAGGTACCAACATCAATTTCATTGGCTGCTGTCCCCTCTCATTCTCGGTGGCCAACCACACAAATCACTTGATTTCAGCTAACAACTCGAGCAGTCTAGAAGTCTGACATAACTAAATTCAAGATATGTCTACGTATAGCTGAATATCACCGATAAGACCATAATCTATAAAAAAGTGAATGTATCACAACATAAAAAGTCATAGCTGGCACCTACTCCGATTCCCACACCATGGCTGCAGAGGCATGCAAGTCACACCAACGACCTCCATGGAACAACATCCTCCGCGTCTCCTTAATGCTCCCCAAAATCAAGCAGCCAATAAAAGAGGAAAAAATCCAGATCAGACCTCCGCAGCACAGAGGAAGAGCTCCAGTGCCTAAATCTAGAGGAGGATGTGTCGCACCTGCTTGAGGAGGAAGGGAGCTGGCGCCCGCCGAGCAGGAGCTGGCATGCGATGCCCACGGGAAGCTGCACGTACCCCACCGGCAGCTCGCAGCACGTACCGCACCAGCGCCCGGCTGGAGGCTGCTCCGGCTCCGCCGGCCTCCCGTCGGGGGATGCGGGGCCGATGCCGAGGCAGACGGAGGTGGACGGGGACGTCGCGGGTGCAGCAGTGGCCGCAGCCGTGGGCGTCGGGGTGGTGCGGGTGGCGGCGGGGACCTTCAGGATGGGCACCGGCAGCTGCGGATCTAGGGCGAGTCGGGGGTGAGGGATGAGGGCCGCCGGGGCCCGGGCTCGCGTCGGCACGCCGCCGGCGAGGGCGCCGTCGCCCTGCGCCCGCCGCCGCCTCGAGAGAGATGGAGGGGTGCGCGACGCGGTGGGGTAGAGTCGTAGAGAGGGGAGGGGAGCGCGGGAGAGGCGTCAAGTCGCGTTGGGGAGGGGAAAAGTCACGCATCCAGGAGTGGGGCGTCGGTGATGAGGAGTGGTCCAACAGAATGGTTTCGAATGTTGGTTGGGTCTGGGCGTATTTTTAAGAGAGTTTACGAGTATGGTAGACATGTGATGGATATTTTTTTTTTTGGCGTGGCTGTAGTAAAGTTTACATCGGTGTATTATATGTGGTTGAGAAGAGATGTATGGATTACGAGAAAATTGCATATTTTGGACTTCAGTCGTCACGCTTCGCAGTTTTAAAATTTCAAACGTGGACTTCGTAAAAATAGGCCTTTAAAAACGTTTGGCTCTTGATTTTCTTGATATTACGTGTATTTTCATACTTTTATAGTATTCTCTGTTTATTCTGAACAGCGAGAGCGCTTTTAATCTGTGCGCTAATTAAAAAAAAACTCAACCATATGGGTGAAGAAGCCTCTAGGCATTGAAATAAGAAACTGTACCAGGATTTGAACAAAGATTTTTATTTTTCACGGTCAACGGGGGGAGAGTATCCCCATCCCTATCTAATTTACAGTAACACATTATAATATTTTCATAGAGCTGTTGGATTACAACCCGTCCAACAGACAGCAAAAATTCAGAGTGTTGATCTGCATTGGAAAAAAAGACGGTGCACCAAGGATCGATCATGATTCATGGACGCTGCCTCTCTTTTGAATCGACAGCTCCGTAGCTCACCATCTGCATTGCATGCGAGCAGTAGGCTATCTCTGATAACAACACCTAAAATACAAGACATATTTGTCTTTGAGGTAGCGCTACAGGTAATTGTAGGCTATCTTCAATAACAACAACCAAAATACAAGATATATTTGTCTTTTGGGTAACGCTACAGACAAAAGGTTCAATACATATTCGACATCTTCTCCAATAACAAGACCCAAAAGTGAATCATTTCTGCAAATGGGTTTTCAGGAGAGAGGATGCCCATATTTGGATTGTATCTCTCAGCTAACCCAAAATAAGTCTCCCGTATAAATACTCTGTTGAAGACTGATTTTAGATCTCTTGCTATCCATTTTGAGTTTGGGTGCCTATATAGGTTTCTAGTTGCGCTGCAGCCACACCGCCTAGCCTGAAGAGTTTTGAAAAGGAATTAAGCTTCAGTTTTTATTTGAACCTCTGAATTTCTGTACTCTGGCAAGGACTGTGCACAACAAGGATTCGGGGTTCAGTTCTGTTCAGTTGCTGCAAAAGCCAATATTCAGGAATTCAGCACCTGAGTTTCGTTTAATCCGATACACGAAATTTGCAAGGTGGTGTTTTGCTAAGAAGTAGCTTGAAACTATGGAGTAGTAGTTAACAAATATACGAAGCACTCAAATAAAATAATTGGAGATATTATCTATTTTTTTTTTGAAACGATTTTTTTGAAACGAAATATTATCTAAATTTCACTATTCAAGAAAAAACATTAAGACCTTGTTGTACAATTCTTGTGGATTCTTTATTACATAATAATTTACTTCTGAGTTTTCAACCGATAGCTTTAAACTAGCCAAAGACACTATATGGTTCTACACTTCTACATCGAAGAAAAAAAATCTTCCACGTTGAAAGAAAAGTGGTAACAATACGGGGAAATGAGAAGAGAAACAAATACTGTACACAAGAGACTTTCATATAGCTTTGATCAATTAAGAAATAAATGACTATTTATTCAAACCAATGGCATCGTAGTCCGGTAATGGCAAGGATATAATGACTAAAAAAGGTGGCAACTCCTAAAATGATCTGGGGAGGAAAAAAGAAGGGCATCTCCAAGAGTTTCTAATAAATGGTATCAAAAAAATCAAATTTGAGACCCACATGAATTATGTTGCGGCTTTTTTTTCTTTTCCATCACGGGAAACTACAGGGCGCGCCGAACCCTGAGACCGCGAGCTCCCTGCCGCCGCCGCCATCGTCCAGTGCATCGTCTACTTCGCCGTGTCGACGAACCTAGTGAACTACCTCAAGGACCGGCTGCACGAGGGCAGCAAGGCCGCTGCGAACGGTGTCACCAACTGGATGGGCACGAGCTCCATCACGCCGCTCATTGTCGCCTTCCTCGGCAGATACTGGACCATCGCGCTCTTCCTGGTCATCTCCGTCGTGGTACGTACGTACGTCGTCGTCCACCATCAGACGTAGAGTCGCAAAGCAAGCTCACCCACCCGGCCTCGTCGTCGTTCTCTTGTTTTGTTTCCGGCACGTACGTACTCAGGCCTACGTGGTGCTAGAGAGCGCGGCCTTCTACGCGGGGCTGTACCTGCTGGCGCTGGGCGGCGCGCTGTAGCCGATGCTGACGTCGTTCGGCGCGGACCAGTTCGATGAGTCCGACGAGGAGGAGCGCGGGCGGCAGAGCTCCTTCTTCAACTGGTTCTACCTCTCCAAGGACGTCGACCACATGTCCGCGATACAGGGGAGCCGTCGACTCGCGCACATGAGGCTGCGGGAGTGGAAGGATACGTGCGAGCCTGCGACGCGTAAAGTTACGTGGATGAGGGGGATTTTTTCCAACTCCTAAAATATTAGGAAACTGTATTAGAAGTTGTTGGAGATGGATTTTTCATGGATCTTTCTAAAAACTTAGGATTAGGAGGAGGTTTAGGGAACTCTTGGAGATGCTCTAATCATGGTCTCACGGATACTACACCATTGATCAAATAAGGATGTACTCCAGCAAAGATGGAAATGGACATCTACTCCTACTAATCTATGCTATGCAATTGAATCTTTCTGACAGATTCAGAGATCAAGCATTGGCATTGCACTGCATCATCTTGGTTGGAACTTGAAGTAGGAAATTGTGTGACTCATGGTGCAATGGTTTTTTGGTTCAAGATGTGCTTCCTTCCTTGATAACAGGTGATCCTCAACATCTGCATTGCTAAATGTTAGACCTCTCTGCAACCTCCTGCGGCAGACAACTTCGACCTCTGCCATATAAACTACAGTCACAGGGCGATGATCAGATAACGGCCTGTCCGCTTGAACTTATCAGCTAGAATGTACAGTATTTTTCTCTCACAACAAAACAGCTTCAGCCGACTTATCAGCCGGCTTTAATACCAGTCGAACAGGCCCTAACTCCGCCCTCTTATAGGAAAGTAGCTTTGTTCCCTTCCCATATGAGAGAATGTTGTTGCACCTATACAAGCAGGTGAGAATGTTAATTAATTTCCTTATTTCTGTATGTTAGGATGATCTCCACTAGTTGGCCCAACAGCCAATTGAGCTCTTGATCCACGCCCTGATCGGGGGCGCTCAGCCGGTTCTCCTGGCTGATGGGACCCCATCGCGCAGCGCCATAAAAGGACGATGGGAGCTGGGGCACAAGACATGAGGTTCACTGCAGCCTCCTGTTCCCCACTGACGTCCTAACCTTAAACCGATCGAGAGGGTGCATTGTGAGCGATGAAAAGCACCATCGCCTTCACCGCCGCCGCTAGACCGAGGCCAGCTCTGCTGCTACTTCGTCACCGATGCCATGGCCATGACTGGAGACTCGAGATGAGGTACATCATCATTAAGTTCTATATCTAAGTCAAGTTTACCCACTGATCTGCACCTAGAGGTACTACAAATCCCATCAATGTTATCAGAGCCATGGTCCTAGTGTGTAGATCTAGTCTCTGGGGGTAGAAATCACGAAGAAATTCAGAAGGAGGTGATTCGAATCGGATTGAAACCCCAAATCTGAAACCCTAACCCTAACCCTAACCCTAGAAAGTAAAGACGGAAAAGGGGAGGACCTACCCGGTTCTTCCTACTGCTGTCACCACCGCCGTCGCGTGGGAAGAAACCCGCTGTCGCATGGGCAGAACAGGCCGAGCCACCGCTCGACGCTGGGTCGCCGGTGCGCGGGCTCAGGGCACCGACATAGGACCGCTCGATGGCGGTACGCTCTCCCACTAGGGAGCGTGCGCTCCGACGAGAGGACCCGCGGTGGCACCGCACTCTTCTTCTCTGATGTCTGTTGCACTGAGGAGAAAGGGGAGGAGCTAGGGGTTAGGGAGAGCCCCACCGCAGCATGTAAGGAGGAATAGGGCACCATCGCCTAGACCGCTCGACAGCAGCACACTCAGCCTAGGGCGAGGGCGAGCGCCGGCGAGGGGACCAACGGTGGTGCCGCTCCACTGCTCTCACTTTTCTGTTGCGACGTGGAGAGGAGAGGGAGGAAGAAGAGAAATGACTTAGGGTTTGGGTGAACCAGCCATGGTGGAGTTTTGATCTCGCGAGAAGCACGGATGGCCGTCCGATGCGATCCAACGGCCGGCATTGCTCGGGCCAGAATCAGCCCATGCGGGCGAGCGAATTCCCAGCCTAGGCCCAGGTTGCTGCCTAGGCGTGGGGGAGCGGGCGCGCGTGCCATGTTGAGCCGCCGCTGGGCCACGCACACGGACGCAAAATAGATTGGGCCACGTACTGTTCCGACAGGCCAGGCCAAATGAATAGTAAACACTGAGTTTTTTGTTTTACTATTTTTAGAAGCAATTTTTTGATGATTTTCTATCTACTTTAAATCTCTGTCAAAATGTGAACCAACGGGATAATTTTTTCAGAGAGTAGATAAGTATAGTAAAATGCTTCTGAAAAGTAGATAAATTATTTTTTTAGTTCTCCGCTGCAAAGTTTAATGTTTACTATCTTCTAATTAAATTTGAACCAACGAGAGGATTTAATTTGAAGAGCAGTTAATTTTGTTTAGTAAATTATTTTTATGTTTATCCCTTAATTTAAATTAGAGGAGTAGTCCGATTTGTTTTAAGTTAAATTATGGTATTGTTATTTTCTGACCAACGTTGATGATAACAATATTATTATTTTATTTATGAGTTTAAGTTTGAAGTTTAAATCTTTGATAAATTTTACACCAACATGGTCAATTTTTTAGAGAGTAGATAAAGACCAAAAAATGCTCCTAAACTAATAGAATGTATTTTATTATCGTGTTTCGCTGCAATGATATTGATTATCTTCTAATTAAATTCAAATCAACGAGAGAATTTAATTTTGAATAGTAGTTATATGTCTTTCAAGTTAATTTATGAGTTTTATGCATTAATTCTATTTTTTGCCCAAGAGTGATGTAGAATTTGTGCAGAAGCATCTTGTAAGTTTTATTTTTTACCGAAATGATTTTCTCGGATTTTAAAACTTAACTTATATTTACTTATATTTAATAGTGTTGATTCGGACGAATTATATTGAACAACGGGTTAATTAGTTCCTAGATGTTTTATTTCTACAATTTAGTATGATGTATGGACTAGTGCTTAAAAATGTCTGATAGCAAATAAAAGGACGTGTGGCTTGTTTATTTGATTAAGCATGAGAAACAATTTTTATAAACAAAAATACGATACGACTGGTATATAGTACTTAAGTAAAATTCAGAGCATGATTTTTTTTGCATTTAAAATATCGAGTAACAAACTTTAGTGCTTTAGCCGTGTTTGAAAATATATATAGTCTGCTTGGAAAATGAATATGTGAGAGCTAAAATGATATATAATATGGGTAGAAAATTATGCCATCAGCAGGGTAAGAATGTCGCGAGTGTGTTAGTATGTTTGTTTCGGGTATTGTTGTGATGTTTGTTAGTTTCAAAAATTAGTTTGAAAAGAAACGAAAATAAAAAACCTGTTCGTAGTTTGTGTCGATAAATAATAGTCAATTTAAAAAGTGATTTTTACAAAGCAACAATAAGATAGAACGTGTGTTTGGGGTTTTAATAAAAATTAAAGTACAAGTCGAGTAGATGAAAGCGCAACTTGGGTTTTGAAAAACAAATGCTATTGCGCGTTCGTAGCCGCTCATTTTACCTACCCTGCAGCAGCTAGCAGAGCCACGCGACGCCCATGTGTTCAACTATCTGTCGTGGTTTAGTTATTAACTAGAGAGCGAACTGATCCACTGCGAGGACGGGATGTCTCCCTGCCCTGCTCTGTCGCTAGTCGACGTACCCCGCTCGGACCTCGTGGCTTCGATTCAATGCATCGCCAAGTCTTTTTTTGTTCGCCAACCGGGCCACATGCTCGTGGTCGCTGCCTGCTTCATCGCATCAGCTCTGCTGCACCATGAGTGCCTCTGTCTGCCTCTGCGTGTCTCTACTCCTCTTTTTCCCTCTACCTGACGAGCAGCTCAGAGCCATTACCACCAGAGCAGGCAACATAGCTCCTTGTCGCGTACGTCGTCAGCATCGTCGTTGCCCGGTTTTCGCATATGTGCGCGAGCGTGCAAGCTCCACGACCGTGCTGGACCGTAGCCCCAGCTCCTGCTCTCCCCTGCTCATCTCCTGCTACTAGCCTCGGTGAGTCGACGCACGCAATGCCGCTGCCCTACGATACCCACCTAGGCCACGCCCACCGTTGCCATGCCTCCCTCACGAGCGCGCACGCGTACCCATGGTCTGCGTTGGAGGTGCAGCCTGTGCTGCCATGCACCGTAGCCCCGCTCCTCCACGAGCACCACCGCCCCTCCTTTTTCCTCCCCGCATCGCGTGCCTGTGCCCACAGCGCCATCCCTCCTAGGCGCCTCCTCCGCCTCAGTCCGTGTTGTGGCCAGGCGAGCCCGATCGTGGCCACACGCCTTCCCTGCCGCCGCGGTCGTAGCCTCTGCATGTGAGCATGGCCGACCGCTGCTCGCACCTATGGTCGCTCCCGCCACCCGAGCCGCAGCGCCCTCGCCATCATCCGCGCCACAACCGTCCTCCCTTTTCGGTGCAAAATTTGTTGTACTCAAGGTATATCCCTCCAATTCCTTAAATCCCTAGCACCAGGAGGAGGTTATAGAGAGCTTCGAAGTGGATCAGAAGCCATTAGTTCAATAGTGTGCACGTACGTGATATTTTCGTCGCTGTCCGCCATGGGTGTGTCCGTGACCAGCTCGGCCCGGAGCACCCCAAGCCTAGCACGACTAGTAGTGGCTCCGCCTCGACCTCTTGAAGCCCCATGCATACGCTATTGGGGTGGAGCCAGGCCCAACGCCCTTGCCGTCGCACGCGTCATTGGCCACCACCCTACACCTCTACCGCGCATGGCCAAGCCGCCACGAGGCTTCTCTGGTGGCGTCATTTGCGCCCACCGGTGCGGTGCGACCCCCATAAGCCCCCGTACCACCCTTCCGCTGCCGCTGTGCCCTCCCTAGCCGGTCTTGGCCACCGTCGGAGTGTCCCCACCATGGTGCTCTGCTCTGGTGATGCTCGGGGACTGGGGAACGGTGAAGATAGGCAAATACAGGGTGCTAGGTGAAGAACATGTGACTCATTTGAATAGTGAGCTAGATTGTAGGTTTATTAGTTAAAAACCTAGGGTCCTTTTTGTAAAATGGATAGCGCGCCCTGGGCTTTCCCCTCTTGGGCCGGTCTGCTCCCGCGTGTGGGCCAGAGGCTCACTCGCGCTGGACCAGCTTTCCGTCGGATTAGGCCGGCTTGGGCCGAAATGGCTTGCTCGCGCTGCTGGCCTGCCGCCGCTGTGCCTAGGCCACGTGTGCGCGCTGTGCGCCTAGGCCACGCATCCCCGTTGGGGTTGCTAAGCCATTTTGCCGCCGGCCCTTTCTAATTTCTAAATGCTTTTCTAATATAGGTTTCTAATTAACTTGTAAAATCAATATAAAATAGTATAGGAATCTAAAAATTGTAAAACTAATTTTCTTAGGTTTCTAAAATCAGGATCTATTTGTTAGTATAATTCGTTCACCTAGTTTTAAGTTGTTTCTGGGTTGCTCTAATTAATTTAGAATGCTTAATATTATGAAAATGTAAACTTGTAGGAATTTTTGCGGTAAAATAATGATAGTGTTGACTCTAAAAATTTTACAATAAATTCCTACTATTAATAGTAGCTTACTGTAATTTTTGTAGCTCTAGAATAATTAGTTGCTAGATAGATAATGATGCCCCATTCGAATAAAGATTAAATCGCAGTGTTTTCCTAAATGCTAAACGGTAAACAGTCGGTCACCTACCGTTTAGCCATTATTTGAGCAAAACGTCCTATTAAACGGGCTAAACGGCCAATTAAACGGGGTAAACAGGTGATTAAACGGAAACGGCGCACCACCGTGTAGCGTTTACACGGTGTTTAACCGGGCTAAACGACCGTTTAGGCGAACAGTGTTAAATCGATAGAATGGAGTAAAGAAACAACTTGGGTTTGTATAACTAAAACATTGGTTGGGAAGTAACGCCTTATTCAACAACATGGATATGTAGACCAGCGTTAGAGCTATCTCGTTAGCTTGTGAGGCGTGATCGGATTTCTAAGCATTTCGGTTGTCGTTGATTATTTATATCTATGCATTTGCATCAATGCATATCATATAGGTACGATGATGGATCAATGGATCAATTGAAGGATGATTGAGAATCCGAAGATGGTGTAATGATATTCTCTCTAAGAGATGATGCAATGGGCTTTCTATTCAGTTGATGGTGGATGATCTGAAGATGCAAATACTAACTTTTGGTTATATTTTACCCAGGCAAGCCCCGGTGCATAACCCCTACTTTTCTGCACTTTAAATTATATTTGTGCATTAAGTTTTAAGGAGTTAAATGAAACCCACTTGCATATATAAATCTTTATCCTATGAGTCTTACTAGTATGACATGATTGTGTAGATTGCTATGCTACAGAACTCTGGTAGAAGTCGACTGATTGCCTGTCACTCGCGAGAGATATGAAATATATTACTGTATTATTATCACTTAGAAAATATAAATGGTGAAAGGACCTAGGATGCCGCCTAGAGGGGGGTGAATAGGTGTTTCTGAAAATTAACACCCTTAAATGCGGAAACTATTGGTAAAGGAACTCTAAATAAAGAGTAGTACCACCCCTCACAAGTTAACCATAGAGTATACAAGGTATAAAGAGTATATCTAGAAGCAACAACCCTACAACACAAAGTTAGAACAGAGAATGAATATATTCGGCACAGACAGGAAATACCGGACGTGTCTAGTATGCACGGTTTTTGTAGAGCAGCCCCAAACTTGCTCCTTTCGATTTCTATCTTCAAACCAAACTACAGGCACCTACTAGAGATGACAATATACACAGAGAGCCTACACAAAAGTTGGAGAAACACAAATATCAAATGAAATATGAATTGAGACATGATATTTGTTTTACCGAAGTTCGGACTCGTTCGAGTCCTACCCTCCGTTGAGGGGGCTACAAGCGACCCAGCGAAGGTCAGCCCTATAGGGTACCATGAAGGTCACTCTAGCCGGAGTCTTTTCCAACTCCTTTTCCTCCTTTCACTAGTTGATTCCAAGGCGGCAAAATCGATCGTTACAAACTTTCTGAGGCACACCACAATCTCTCGGGTGCTCTCCGGTGACGCTTAGCCGTATAGGACCGAAGAGTCTAAGAGTAACAAATACAAATCATGAGATTGACAATATGCACAAGTGCTAAAGTGGTGGCTTGCTCTCTTTTTCAAATTCTCTCTTAACCCACAAATGGATTTTGCGATTTGGATCACACACTCACTAAGAGAGGGTTTAGGAGAGTTGGCAAGGCTTAAGAACGTGTATGTGTATCAGTAGAATCAGCAGCATCAGTAGCCTCCAAAGGTGGAGGCTTAGGGGTATTTATAGCCCCCTTGAAAAAACAAGCCGTTTTATAGCCGTTGCCATACCAGACACGTTCGGTATGACTTACACTACGCCAACGGTAACTAAGTTACAGTAACGTTGTGAGGCATCGGAACTCCCGATGAATGCTGAAACTTCCGACCGTCGGAACTCCCGACTTATATCGGAACTCCCGACCCTCAACACATTTGAAAACTAAGGTAACTGAGTTAAAGTATATGAGGTGTCGGAACTCCCGACTCATGCCGAAACTTCCTACCGTTGGAACTCCTGACTCACGTCAAAACTCCCGACCCTCAAGGCATTTGAAAACTAGCCGTTGGCTTTTGGCCGTCCATACCGGACACGCCCGGTATTGCCAGATCAGCAAAAATTAGTTAGCTCTTTTGTCTCTCAAGCACTCTAAAAACTCACATGGGTTGGCTTGAGCACTTATGAAACATTATCTATCAACATGATGCATCCCTCTTAATAGTACGACATTCCTATTAACTCAAATTTAAAAGTATAACAAATTTAAACCTTTTGAGTTGATCTCTTTCAACCAAAGCTGTGTATTCCACTCTTCATCAAGTGAGGGTGCCAACATGTTGATATTGATCTTTTCACTTGAGCATAGCCATCTTGAGCACGTGACTTGATTCCATTCATCAAATTTAAATAATTCCAAATGTATCAAGTCACTTCCATCAAACACTCCAATAGTGATTTGATCCTCCACATAGACATGGCCATCATAGCTTGATTAGTACCTCAACTAAATGCAAGTACTTCATTCTTCACCCTAGCTAGGTTCTTTGGCCACCAAGCCATCACTTGCCCTTCACCCTTGCTTAGTACCTCGAAGCCTTTCCTTGCTATCTTCACCATCTCAAGCCAACAAGTCACATCTTGTGTTGAATCATCCATTCATTTGTATTGCTATCTTTTTCATTTTAATTTAGCATGCTTCAAATATGAGACCATTCCATATGCAATCCCTCATGTCTCATTAATTAATTCTCATGAGCTTGCTTTCACACAGTACATGGAAATCCCACAATAAATAAGCCTTTGCATAAATTCTATTTGCATTGTTGTCTTGTGCTTGAACTAGATTGTTTATACAATAACACATCATTTTGGCTTTCATTAAGTACCTGTGAGATAACCTATTTCCTGTCCACACTTAGCAAATGGGTTAGACCTTTAATCGCGTTGTCATTCAATCATCCAAAACCCAGTAAAGGGCTAGATGCACTTTCAATCTCTCTCTTTTTGGTGATTGATGACAACTTGATTAAAGCTTACAAAAGAATATAAACATTTAAACTTTTGGGTTCAATGATTTATGAGAGGCTCCCCCTTAATATGTGCTTATGATTAGAATCCACAAAATGACCTCAAATGTCAATTGCACATACTAAAACATATAGGAGACTCCCCCTAAATCATTGCATCCATGGGGTGCATGTGTGTGTGACAAAGTAAAACCGTGATGCATGTAACAAGATATATCACACAAGAATAAATATAAAGACATCACATCAAATATTTTCATTCTAGCATGCATAGTCCTTATGAAAATAAATATAACGCATGTATGCCACAAATAGCACTCATTACATATTTTCTCAAGTCCACAAGCCACTAATATAATATAAATAAAGATCATGTCTTAAGAGATACATAGATAAAGCATAAGTAAGTCTCATCTCTCACATGATACAATCTATCTCAAACTCAAGATATACATCAATGAAGCTAAAAAAGCTACATCCTACAGTACATATCTTAAGGTTCAAAGATAAGCAAATGAAACTATCCTGAAGCTTTAATCAGTCTCTCTCTCCCTTTGTCATCTATCACCACAAAGGTCCAACAATGACATACTAAGGACAAAGGGGCTGCAAGCTATCTCTGATTGTTGTGATCACTCATCATCATCTTCATCTCTACTAGCAACCTCATCATCTGAGCATGTAGCACCGGCTGGATGAGAACCACCCGCACCAGACAGGTCATAGAAACTACCCGTGAGGTCACTCCACCAGTCTAAAGCATACTCATCTGCAGCACTGGGACATGGCTGAGAGTGAGTAGGCACCCAAGCCTATAGTGGTAAAGTGTCAGGGTGCTCTAGAGCCTACTGCTGCTGCTGATGTCGCTGAAGGAACTCAGCAAACTCTGTGTCGTACCTGCCCTGCTGCTGCTCCTTAGTCTTAGGCTCACTAGCTGCCTCATCTAATAGTGGAGATCTAGGAGGATCAAGCTCAAGTCTAGAAGCAATTTGCTTCAAAGTTTGAGTACCTTCCTCCTAGCCTCCCTCTCATTCTGTTGATAGGTCCATATGTCCTTGCACATCCCAAAGATAGCACTAAACATCTTGCGAATAGGAGAAGGGGGACTACAGTGATGTGAAGAAGAACGTGAAGGAGCATGTGGTAGAGGGGAAGCTTGTCCTGCTACTACACCACCTACAGGTGCATCTGCCTTTGGTGCTGCTACTCCTCCTCCTGGCCCTGCTGGAGGTACCCCAACCTTAGGCAAGTCTACAATAATCTTCAGGGCCTTATGTACCTTGTCATACTCAAATGTATGCCCTATGACATGCTCAATCATGTGCATGATGTAGGGAGCAAAACCACAGCCCTTGAGGGGCCTCTCACCTGCACTCTGGATCTCACACCAGATAAAGTCAAAAACGCTGAAGGGCCGAGCATCAGGTGACATCCTGTGGAGCAGGTTCCTAGAGTAATCTATGATGTTTCCCTTATCTCCACCCTTACAATCAATGGTCTTCCTAAACATCCTATCTAGGTATCTATAAGTAGGGTGAAGACCTAGAACCTTGCCCACTACTCCTCTCTTACCTTTTGGTGGGTACATGTAGGCCAGCTGCTCTAGAGGAAGTACTTGTTCTGTGTGAATCTTATCCCTATGGAGATCATCCTCTGAGAAGCCAAGCTAGGCGGCGAATACATCATAATCAACACTATACCACTAGCCCTCAAGCATCCAGTGCATCCACCTCTCATCCCCCTCAACGAATAGAGTAGCATAAAACTGAGCTACCACCTCTGTGTTCCAGTCATGCTGGAACTCTATGATCTCATAAACTCCTGTGTGCTGGCAAATGGCAATAGCATGATTAACTGAGGCCTTCTGCAACTCTCTGATGTACTGCCAGTCTATCCACTGAGATTTGGCTACCATAGGGTTCCTGGTGAGAATCACACTGGAGTAGAAGTCCATGTGAAAGGCTGTTTGGAAGCGGTGATCATACTAAACCTTAGGTAAGCCTCTCGGATATACTCTTCTCTCATCTTTGGCTTTCCTGGTCATGCCCTTCCCCTATAGTCAACTCTAGAAACATAAGAGGGCACATTAGGTAGACATGTCTCAAGAAGACCATAATGCATACCCTGACCAGGTTGGTGCTGAAATGGAGGTACTGGCTCCTCCTCCTCAATCTCCTGCTCCTCATTTGACTTGTCACCATCTGATCCTCTGTTAGTGCTCATCCTCTTTCTATCTTCTCTGGGCTCCACTCTGAACTCATCAATATCTATGTCAGAGGAAGAACTGTTGTCTCCCTCTTTATACTATGGAGCACCCCTAGTAGCTCTAGAGAGTCCCCTACTGCTGCCTTGCTCCTGCTGACTATATCTGGGATGCATTTCTTGTCTTGCCTTCTTGTGTTTCTCCAAAGCTGGATCATGCCTATGCTTAGACCTAGGCTCCTATCTTCCGCTCATGGTTGCTATCCTGTATCTAAAGATTTGCAAGGAATTTTAGATACATGCCCAAACGATAGCTTATTTTAGTTGAAACATAGAAATAAGAGTAATTATCCTATGCTTTATAATCACCTCAACCAAACTAGGTCAAAAAGGTTCACAAAACACAATAGACAATTAAACTTAGTCCTACGAATCAACCACCGAGAAGACTGAAATAAGGGAGAAAAATCTGCTCTGTTGTCCCATACCGGACATGTCCTTATGAACAGACAGCAACCCTAACTGGGGTCCTTCGCTCAATCTTCAACCAATCCAATCCAAACTTTGGGCATTGCTTCTAGACAGGTAATGTAGCATCTCTACCAAAGGAATTCTAAAATCATGCCCTAATCGCTTAGATCAGATGAGGTCCGAGATTAGGGTACCTTGTGAGAGTGAATGAAGATACGATTGGAAATCCAAGTCCTAGAGTCTTCGAGCTTGATGCAAATCTCCTCTGATCCAATCTCCCTCTCTTCCTTTTCATGGTGGAAACTCAAAATTGCCAATGGAGGTCGAGGAGAGGCGGCTGGGTTGGCTGGAAGGAGGAAAAACTAACTTGGCCAAAGGGGTACCGACTGTTTTATAACCCCGCTCATACCGGACTGCATACCGGACACATCCAGTATTTGCAGGCTGGATGTTTTTGTTCCAAACTTCATTCACTTAATTCTAATCCCCTTCCCTATCATTTCTTGATCCAAAAATATGTATGTCCTTGATCCAAATAAGATGTAATTACTTTTCTTATCCAAATGTCATGAGTATCACTTCTCTTTTCCAAATATTTGGCATATATAGATTTTGATTACTTAAGAGAGAGAGATTGTGAGACATAGTAGATTGTGGACTTAAGAAAGCCATGTCATGTGTAATTAGCCAATCAAACAATCAAGGAGAGCTATAATTATCACATGACAAGGCTAGGTCACAAAGACCAAGATTCAAATAGTTTTTCAAATTCACACCACCTACACATGCTAGTAATGAGTTTTGAAAACATCTCTCCTATGTCACACAAATGCACATTCTAACATATAAAGGGCCTTAGATGCACTTACAATGCATGTATATAAAAACATACCTTTGACTTGAGCCCACAAGAATACCACTAAGAAGATACATAGCATGATAATCTTTATGTTGACCTTAATTGCCAAATAATCATGCTAGATACGAAATCACTTTTTCATCCAAAGGACTACAAAGAGTGCTAGATAAATTTATTAGTCCACAAGGTGCAAAATAGAAACTGAGCTCCCCCTAAATAAGTGCTTTAAGTAATTTGAATGACTTTCAATTAGCACTTTATTCTATTAAGAATTTGGGAGTCAAATTTCTATTTTGAACCACAACCAAATAATTTGCCATATTTAAATTTGAGTTTAAGGGATGCTCACAATCCACTTAGTTTTGATAAACCACAAGCTTCTGAGTAAATTAAGGATATATGAAAATATATGGATCAAAGACTCAGTTGAAATCCAATTAGTGTTCTGGTTCCTGCAATACCGGGCACGTCCGGTAGTGATACCGAACACGTCCGATAGGTGCAGGACATAAACAAATAACCTACTGCTTGTGATTCTTCGTTTTAGCTATAGTATTTATTTTATGCCCTACATCTCAACAAATAAATTGCTCTACTAGAGAGCCATTAAAAGCATCATATGGCAAAATAAAATACTTTTCAATTGAATCTTATTAGCCACTTTAAAAATTTCACAAATAGACTTAATTGTGAGACATTGAGCACAAAATATACAAAGTGGCTATCCTATAGGGTTTAGGTACTTGTTACCAATGGTGAGGATAAAGTAAATGATATATTCATTAAATTATCTTTGGGTCAACCATATAGGAGATTATGATGAGATTTAATTGATAGATTGAGTGAATATTTTCAATTTACTTGCTCAACCACCCCGAAGCCTTCATCTCATCACCAAGTACCTACGTCATTAACCTAAGCACACTTTGGTACCCAACTCTTGTTGGGTCCTTTTGGGTTAGTCAACAAGTGCTTAGGCACCCAAATGGTTTTAGCACTAGTTTGTGGTGAACCCATCACCTTGCTAGTGCTAACTCCATTTGTTGTCTTTCTAAGCATATCATTATAAATAAATGTGTTCGGCTTAGGAGCGTTACCATTTGGGCATTCATAGCTTAGATGCCCCATTCTGCTACAAGTATAGCATATGCGGCCTTTGTTTGCTCTATGCTTGTTTTGCTTGTATGGACATCTATCAACCTTGTGGCCCATCTCATTGCATCCATAGCATCTTCTTGTTACAACTTGGGCTTCCTTTATTGCCTCTTTGTACATTGGGCATTTCTTGGTAGGATGCCCCAATTTCTTGCTCATGAGACAAGCACTTTATCCATCACTTTTCTTTTGGTTGGCCAACTTGTTTGAGGCCTTTTGTTCGGCCACTTCACACTTGTCAGCCCAACTCTTATATGGACACATGGCCCACTCATGTCCATATAATCCACAACCATAACATAACCTTTTTCCATGTTTCTTGCTCTTGGTTGTGTTGGCCTTGCTTGAGATGTGATTCTTTTGTTGGGTTTTGGAGGAAGCAAGGTTTGAACCCTTCTCAAGCTTCTTCACCATGTTATCACGGTTATCTTAAGAAGGTTGTGCTTTCTCCTTATCCTTCAACCGAATCACATCTTTCTTTAATCTTTCCACCTCTTCTTTGAGCTCTATGTTTTCTATGAGATTTAGCTCAATCGAAGATTGGCTTGCTTGAGGAGCACATTCATTAGTACAAGAAATATTTAATTGAGATGGTGTACTAGTGAGTGAATGTGTAAGAGGTTGAGAAAATTTTACCGATGTGATCACAACCTCATGAGCAACCTTAAGCATGATGCTTGATTCTACTACTTCATCATGAGAGCACTTTAGATGAACATAGTTTGCTTGTAGCACATTATACTTGCTTGATAGTTCATCTAGCCTTGCCTTGATCTCCAAGTTTTCCTTCTCTAGTTGTGAAACACTAGAAGAGGAGTTAGTAACTAAAGAATGCTCAATTGACAATTTTTCATACCTTTCACTTAGAGCCTTTAGTTCTTCCATCTTGGAGATGAGAAACAATTCTTGCTTTTGAAGTGATTGCTCTTGCTTCTCAATCTCTTCTTCAAGCTCATCATTCTTTTCAACTATCTTCATGATGATGAACTTGTCTTTGCGGTTGAGATGGTCAAGGTTGTAGTTGTCTTCAACTTCAACATCACTCTCATCTTGATCATCTACTTGTGCTTTCTCCTTTTCTTGATCTTTCTTGTTACTCTTCTTCTTGCTTTTCTTGGCCATGAGACACAAGTGATGAGTATCATGAGATATTGAGATTGACTTATCACTTGGTCGCCACTGGGCTTGAGCATCATTGCAAACAGCTGCTTGCTGCTTTGCTGCCTCAGCTATATGAGACACGTCTGGTATGTGCAGGTAGATAGTAGGTCATGCGCTGCTTGCACTTCTTGCTCTGGCTCGGCGCTCTTGAGGTCTTGTGAGGCTTCTTCGCTGTATGAAGACACAATGGACACATTTTCCATTGACTTGATCTCAAGTGCATCATCACATTTAGATTTTCCATATAAATCAAAAAGTCTAGTCCAAATGAGATGAGCACTCTCGAAAGGTGGTTGTCCATTGAAGATTGCCTCATCTTGAACCTCTGCACTTAATGTACTCAACATGACATTAATAGCTTGAGCATTGAGTTGCACGCATATCTCTTCCTCTTTTGACAAATTTTTGTAGTTGCTCCAATCAACTGTAGGAAGAGATATGCTTGCATCCACAATATGCTCAATAAGAGGACTAATATCCATAAAAGCATTGAGTATATGAATTGACTAAGGTAGAAAGTTTGAACCATTATTTTGGAGAAGAACCGGCTCCAACTCGATAGGCGTCGACATCCTTTTCTCGTGACGGTGAAGCTTTAGGTGAGAACCTCGCTCTAATACCAATTGAAAGGACCTAGAATGCCACCTAGAGGGGGGGTGAATAGGTGTTTCTAAAAATTAACACCTTTAAATGCGGAAAAGATTGGTAAAGGGAGTTTTCAAAATGGAAACTCTAAATAAAGAGTAGTACCACCCCTCATAAGTTAGCCACAGAGTATACAAGGTATAAAGAGTATATCTAGAAGCAACAACCCTGCAACACAAAGTTAGAACAGAGAATGAATATATTCGGCATAGGCAGGAAATACCGGACGTGTCCGGTAGGTATACCGAACGTGTCCAGGATGCACGGTTTCTACAGAGCAGCCCCAAACTTGCTCGTTTCAATTTCTATCTTCAAACCGAATTGCAGGCACCTACTAGAGATGACAATATACATAGAGAGCCTGCACAAAAGCTAGAGAAACACAAATATCAAATGAAATGCAAATTGAGACACGATATTTGTTTTACTAAAGTTTGGACTTGTTTGAGTCCTACTCTCCATTGAGGGGGCTGCGAGTGACCCAGCGAAGGTCAGCCCTAGAGGGTACCATAAAGGTCACTCTAGCTAGAGTCTTTTCCAACTCCTTTTCCTCCTTTCACTAGTTGATTCTAAGGCAGCGGAATCGACCGTTACAAACTTTCCGAGGCACACCACAATCTCTCGGGTGCTCTCTGGTGATGCCTAGCCATCTAGGACCAAAGAGTCTAAGAGTAACAAATGCAAATCACAAGATTGACAATATGCACAAGTGCTCAAGTGGTGGCTTGCTCTCTTTTTCAAATTCTCTCTTAACCCACAAATGGATTTTGTGATTTGGATCACACACTCACTAAGAGAGGGTTAAGGAGAGTTGGCAAGGCTCAAGAACGTGTATGTGTGTCAGCAGAATTAGCAGCATCCGAAGGTGGAGGCTTGGGGGTATTTATAGCCCCATTGGAAAAACTAGCCGTTTTATAGCCGTTGCCATGCATACCGGACATGTCCGGTATGACTCACACTGCGCCAACGGTAACTAAGTTACAGTAACATTGTGAGGCATCAGAACTCCTGATGAATGCCGAAACTTCCAACCATCGGAACTCCCAACTTATATCAGAACTCCCGACCCTCAACACATTTGAAAACTAAGGTAACTGAGTTAAAGTATATGAGGTGTTGGAACTCCCGACTCATGCTAGAACTTCTAACTGTTGGAACTCTTGACTCACGTCGAAACTCCTGACCCTCAAGGCATTTGAAAACTAGCCTTTGGCTTCTAGTCGTCTATACCGGACACGCCCGGTATTGCCAGACCAACAAAAATTAGTTAGCTCTTTTATCTCTCAAACACTCTAAAAACTCACATGGGTTGGCTTGAGCACTTATGAAACATTATCTATCAACATGATGCATCCCTCTTAATAGTACGGTATTCCTATTAACTCAAATTTAAAAGGATAATGAATTTAAACCTTTTGAGTTGATCTCTTTCAATCGAAGCCGTGTATTCCACTCTTCATCAAGTGAGGGTGCCAACATGTTGATATTGATCTTTTCACTTGAGCATAGCCATCTTGAGCATGTGACTTGATTCCATTCATCAAATTTAAATAATCCCAAATGTATCAAGTCACTTCCATCAAACACTCCAATAGTGATTTGATCCTCCACATAGACATGACCATCATAGCTTGATTAGTACCTCAACTAAATGCAAGTACTTCCTTCTTTACCCTAGCTAGGTTCTTTGGCCACCAAGCCATCGCTTGCCCTTCACCCTTGCTTAGTACCTCGAAGCCTTTCCTTGCTATCTTCACCATCTCAAGCCAACAAGTCACATCTTATGTTGAATCATCCATTCATTTGTATTGTTATCTTTTTCATTTCAATTTAGCAAGCTTCAAATATGAGACCATTCCATATGCAATCCCTCATGTCTCATTAATTAATTCTTACGAGCTTGCTTTCACACAGTACATGGAAATCCCACAATAAATAAGCCTTTGCATGAATTCTATTTGCATTGTTCTCTTGTGCTTGAACTAGATTGTTTATACAACAACACATCATTTTGGCTTTCATTAAGTACCTGTGAGATAACATATTTCCTGTCCACACTTAGCAAACAGGTTAGACCTTTAATCGTGTTGTCATTCAATCATCCAAAACCCACTAAAGGGCTAGATGCACTTTCAAATGGTGGAAAGGAAAAATGGTGACCGGGTAGGGATATGGTTTAGGTATTGGTGGGTGTAAGAGGTTGTGTCCTGCGACCAACGGGGCATAGCTTGGGTATACTGTTTTCTCTATCTATGTCGGTTAAGGACCGGCCATTGCATAAGTCTCTTGGCAAGTCACAGATTTATTATCCCGAGCACATACTTGGGTATGGGCGCAGGGAAGACTTGTTACTCTCTTGTCATGGGTTCTAGCTCTTTCTGGACCTACTGTCAGGGTGGTTTTTGGGTAGGAGGTCCTTGCACCGCACTGAGTCCGAGACTTAGGGGCAGGGGCTTGGAGTCCCAGTTTGGATGAGGACCTAGACCCCATGATAGGAGGATAGTGGGTTGGTCCTGCTTGTGCTTGGGGTACAAGCAGGGCGTGTGTTTTTAGGGTACCCAACTGGGGGCATTGATTCATGAATCGCTGGGCAATCCAGTACGGCTTGTCTATAGTCTAGCACCGTAGTAAGAACTAGAAGATGAAAGATGGAAAAAGGAAGTCTGATTAGTTACCACCTACTTAAAAGTAGCACATGTGCTTACATAGAATAGTTAGTTAATGAACCAATGCGACTGCTAATAAAAAATCAAATATAAGGACGCACATTTAGTAATGCTTCCTACAGATGCAATAAACCCACAAGCCAGATAGCCTTGCATATCCTTGGAGTCTTTTCTTTCCTCCTATCGGGTAAGTCTTGTTGAGTACAATTGAGTACTCAGGGTTTTATTTCCCCCTGTTGTAGGTGACAGGTGGATGCTAAAGCTGACCTTTGTGTGTGGATTCCTCCTAGTGGGCTCAGAAAGGATTTCCTTTACACTGCGATCATATTTTTATTTATAACTCTTACTAAATGTTTTTATAAATAAAAATTTTATAATCTATTGTCCTAGTTTATATATCGTTGCTTCGTCATGTCATGAATAGATATTTATTTCCGTTGTAATTCTGATCACATGTCTATATTCTGTTGTTGAATTAAATTGTTCATAACTCTGATAATATGATTACATTATGTTGTTATAACAATAAATATTATACTCTAATATTGTATTAAAAGTGATGTAAGAAATTGTTAAGAATGATATAAGCTTTATTCTCTCATTTGTGACCCTGATGGAAAAATATGGATTTTTGGGTTCTCCCTTGGGGTGTGCCCGATGGAACCACGTAATTTGGTGTCCTCCCTTAAGTACTTAATGTCTAATGGAAGACGAGTACTCATGGGAGGCATTGGATTAGGTGGTTCTACCACAGGTGGTATCAGAGCATAAATGAGGAAATAAAGCTTCGAAAACCTTTTCTAAGATAAAATTTGACAACAAATTCTTTTCAAAGAATAGGACATTTTTATGCGAAGTCATATAAGTAGCCCTATTACTATGGTTATGTATCCAGGATAGATGACACTCTGCTGACTTAGGTAGACTTAATCAATTTTTCTGTAGGTACACTGACCCCGAGCATAGTTCGATAGTATCGACTAGCTACAGGGAGAGAACGCTGTGCCAAAAATCTAAGAACGGTTGCCCTATATGTTGGAAACAGTGAAAGGATGTATAAGATGTGCATTCATGCATATCTTGTTTGTGCATTGTAGTGCTCGTATTGCTTGCGGATATGCCATCCATAGGTATCACGCATGTCGTATTGTTCATGACTGACTTGTTCATGTTCTAGAGTTATTTCTACACTATGGCTTCATGCTCCATGTTTGTCTGTGGTTCACGCCTGCCGTGACCCACGTCTCCCCATACCCCTTTTCTATGCTCTTATCGGACCCTTGCCCTACAGTCGTACCAGTCAGTAATGGCCTCGGACATCGCTTGCCTTGAACGCGCGAAAAATTTTGTCGATTCTTTCATAGTGATCCCACGCAGGAACCCTGGTGGACCGTGCCAGGACCACTGACCGCTCTACCTTTATAAGCAGGGTCTAGCTTAGCCGTTAGTACCACCACTCGATGTACTTTAGCTAGTCTAGCTTTTCCTTTGAGCAAGCTTTTTGCTCAGTCCTTCCTCACCACCACCGCCAGGGATGACAGGAGCCTAGGTTAGTAATTATTGCTTGAACATTGAGGGTTTTCCTAGAATCCTGCATGCCACCCTACAAAAGCTCAGAGTCAAAGATCATCCTGAGTATGAGGGCCATGAGTATGAAAAGCATGGCACTGAGCGGTGTGAGGTTACCATCTACATCGAGAAGAGTGAAGAGTTTCCTGACCTCACCGAAGCCTAGAATGTGTCCGCAATCGGGTTTCGCTTCATCGACACCTATCAGGTTGTGGCCCAAAAAGTCTTGCGGTATCTTTGCCAGATCTATGAAGAGCCCATTGCCCGTACCCCCATGAGGTTCTTTCCACCTTTGGAAAAGAATCGATGGGCATGGAGGGCTCGCATGGAGGCCTTGCAAGGGCGGGATGCGCAAGAAGACAGTCCAACCATGGTGCACTCATACATGCTTGCTCTGGATGAGCAGTTGACCGACAAGGCTCGAAGCTAAGGACGTGTCTCCATCGAGCCAAGGAAGCCAAGATCTTCTCTAGGATGCTCTAGATGCAGCTTGTTGAAGCACATGCCAGTGCGGCAGCACATAGAATCGAGAGACTGCCATATTGGAAGCCTTAAAGGAGGCTAAATATCGGCATGTCCATCAGCTGGGTGAGGCCTATCTTGTCACCAGGGCCAAGTGGAGGATGCTGGCTGCTGAAAGGCAGGCTTCCTCGATCTTGGAGGGCATCCCTGTCCACCCGCTAGAAAGAAGAACTAGTGTTGCAGTACCGCCAACACCTCCACCCTTAAAAGTGTTAGAAGTAGAGCCCTTGGTTCCTCTCACTCAGCCATTGCCAAGAGAAGAGGTAGATCCATAGCCAGAGCGGTAGAAGAATCCACCGAGCCCAGGAATGAAGATGCATGGTCCTGAGTAGATTAGTTGCCTTGGGATGATGTACCCGTAGTAGTAGGGCTTTTCGTCGCTGTTCTCCATATTGTACTCTTGCTGTTGTTTTTCGTCCGTAGTTGTTGAGGTAGTCTGACTGTAGTGAATGATGTGTTATGAATAGGAGACTGGATGCCTATATGATGTACCCATATAAGACCGTGGAATGTGTATTTTGTTTATTTTGCTATGTTTATTGTGTCTGTCTACCCTTAAATTTTATGAGATGTGCTTAGAGTTTTTAAAGACGATGTTGAGTGGGTTACAAGAGAAGTTACCATTTAGATGCTAGCAGACTAGCTATGATTGGAGGACATTGGACACTATACTCACTAATTGTGGTTGTCCCAGCAGAACACTTGAATCTTTTTAAATCAAATCCACCATTGGATTTGAATTCGTTGTCCCTTGTTGTGAAGGGAACCCTTGTTGTTTGAATCTTCCCTTGCAATACTCCTCTTACTCTATGGTCTATGACCCCACTACCTTCACTGCAGGTAAGTTGGTAATAGTTGCCTGGTTAATAGCTTATGGTGCCGTGATGAAACTGAGGGCCCTTGTGGAACAACTGCCACATGGTGATGCTGCTCAGCACGTGCTGGCATCGAGGTTGTTGACCAAGTACCATTACCAGGTTACACCGCCATATCGCTTTTGCTACAAAATATTCTCCTTGGAAATATTCAGTTGTTTAAATAGGAAATCCCCAATGGGTTGATGCAATAGTGTTCTCTCAAAGTAAACAAGAGGTGGTGGTGTTGGAGGAAGAACGTATGACATGGTCTTAATTTACATGAAAGACGGATGTGGTCAAGGAAGGGAAAGAAAAAGAAGAGTAGTAAGGAAAGTTAGTCTCGGGTAGTAGAAAGTGGTTGGAAAAGCCTGAAGTGGACGTCATGTCCCAAGCCTTGTGTTTAGTTGACCGTGCTACGCATGCTGGGGTATATCGCTATGTGATCTGCAAATGCTGTCTGTGTCGGGACCTTTAGCCCCATTTTCGTGTGGCCGTGGCATCATGCCACACTCGCTGTCCTTGTGTACTGTGCGCTTTTCCTTTTCTCTGGCATTCGGTTGGCCCTTGACCCCATGCCTCGTCCCTGTATTGGACCCCCCCTTTCCCTCCCTTCTTTCTTCTTTTGGGGACATGGTCGCTGCATGCCTACCTCGTTGAGCGAACCCCCTCTCTCCTTTCCTTTATTTCCCTCTCTACCGCTCGCGTAGACAGCACACCATGGCCAAGTTTATCCCCATGGCATGACTCATCTGTGTATCCCATCCATACCATCTCCACTTCTAGTGTGTTGTGTCCCACCTACGTTCGCCACTATAAGATGCCCTTGGTCCTTGTTCTTCTTCTTCGTCCCCATTCCCCTCGCATTCGGAGCAGAGCTATGAGATCCAATTGCCATTGTGGAGCTAGGTCCGTTAGTCTGAGGTGATGGTGTAATCTGAAAAGAAGAAGGATCTAGTTTTTGAAGAAGTTCAAGTTCCTTTTAGTTAGTTTGGTCTTAGGGTTCACGATGTTTGACTTCTTAGTCTCCTATTTCTAGATCTGTTGGACCTACGTCATGTTTTGGATAATCATCTTTCTGCTATTTCTCCATTGTCCTCGTTTATCTCAACTTTTGGATTAAGTCTCGGTTGTATTAGGTTGCTTTTAACCATGTATCTCTAAATCCCTGTGTGGTTTAGCATTCGAAGTCATGTGATCTCTGATCTATGAGATGTAATCATGTTTCCCCTCTTCTGGTTCTTGCTTCGAATCTCGGGATGAGATTCTTTTTAGGGGGGGTTGGTTGTAACACCTCTGGTGTTACGAGCTTGCTTAGCACCAAGGTTTAGACCTAAGAGGATTTATTGAAATGATTTTCTTGGATTTTAAAACTTAACTTATATTTAATAGTGTTGATTCGGGCGAATTATATTGAACAATGGGTTAATTAGTTCCTAGATGTTTTGTTTCTACAAGTAAGTATGACATATGGACTAGTGCTTAAAAATGTATGATAGCAAATAAAAGGGTGAGTGGCTTATTTATTTGATTAAGCATGAGAAACAATTTTTATAAACAAAAATACGATACGACTGGTATATAGTACTTAAGTAAAATTCAGAGCATGGTTTTTGTTGCATTTAAAATATCGAGTAACAAACTTTAGTGCTTTAGACGTGTTTGAAAATATATATAGTTGGCATGGAAAATGAATGTGAGAGCTAAAATGATATATAATGTGGGTAGAAAAATTATGCAATTAGAAGGGTAAGAACGTCACGAGTGTGTTAGTATGTTTGTTTCGAGTATTGCTGTTTTGTTTATTAGTTTCAAAAATTAGTTTGAAAAGGAACGAAAATGGAAAACCCGTTCGTAGTTTGTGTCGATAAATAATAGTCACTTTGAAAAGTGATTTTTATAAAGCAACAATAAGATAGAACGTGTGTTTGGGGTTTTAATAAAAATTGAAGTACAAGTCGAGTAGATGAAAGCGCAACTTGGGTTTTGAAAAACAAATGCTGTTGCACATTCGTAGCCACTCGTTTTACCTGCCCTGCCATAGCCAGCAGAGCCACGCGATGCCCATGTGTTCAGCTGTCTATCGTGGTTTAGTTATTGACTAGCGAGCGAACTGATCCACAGCGAGGATGGGACGTCTCCCTACCCTGCTCTGCTGCTAGCTGATGTACCCCACTCGGACCTCGTGGCTTCGATTCAATGCATCGCCAAGTCTTTTTTTGTTCACCAACTGGGCCACGTGCTCGTGGTCGCTGCTCGCTTCGTCGCATCAGCTCTGCTGCACCATGAATGCCTCTGTCTCCCTCTGCGTGTCTTTGCTCCTCTTTTTTCCTCTACCTGACGAGCAACTCAGAGCCATTACCACCAGAGCAAGCAGCGCAGCTCCTCCTTGTTGTGTACGTCGTCAGTGCTATCGTTGCTCTTTTTTCACTTATGCGCGCAAGCGCGCAAGCTCCATGGCCACACTGGACCACAGCCCTAGCTCCTGCTCTCCCCTGCTCGCCTCCTGTTGCTGGCCTCGGTGAGTCAACACACGTAATGTCACTGCCCTGTGACACCCGCCTGGGCCCCACCCATCGTCACCCTGCCTCCCTCATGATCACGCACATGTACCCACAGTCCATGCTGGAGCTGTAGCCCGCGCTACCATGCACCGCATCCCCGCTCCTCCATGAGCACTGCCGCCCCTCCTTTTTCCTCCCCACGTCGCGCGCCCGTGCCCACAGCACCGCCCCTCCTAGGCGCCTCCTCCACCTCGATCCACTCCATGGCTAGGTGAGCCTAGTCATGGCTGTGCGCCTTTCCTGCCACCGTGGTCATGGCCTCTGCACGTGCGCATGGCCGGTCACCGCTCGCACCTACAGCCACTCCCGCCACCCGAGCCGCAGCACCCTCGCTGTTGTCCACGCCATGACCGTCCTCCCTTTCGATCCAAAATTCATCGTACTCAAGGTATATCCCTCCAATTCCTTCAATACCTAGCACCAGGAGGAGGTTATAGAGAGCTTCAAAGTGGATCGGAAGCCATTAGTTCAACAGTGTGCATGTACGTGACATTTTTATCGCTGGCCTCCATGGGTGTGTCCGTGACTAGCTTGGCCCGGAGCACCCCCAAGCCTAGCACGACTAGTAGCGGCTCCACCTCAACCTCTCAAAGCCCCGCGCGTATGCTATTGGGGTGGAGCCAGGCCCGACGCCATCGCGATCACCGTCGCATGCGTTGTTCGCCACCACCATGCACACCTTTGTCGCGTGTGGCCAAGCCACCACGAGTCTTCTCTGGTGGCGCCGTTTACGCCCACCAGTGCGGTGCAACCCACACAAGCCCCCGCACCACCCCTCCGCCACCGCTGTGCCCTCCCCTGTCGGCCTTGGCCACCGTCTATAACACCCTAAAATTTGAATTTATGGAAATGGACGTAAAAGATTTAATTTGGAATTTTTGTGCACATGAAATATAGGAAAATAATTTTTTTTCATTAAATTAAAATTCATCATAAGGTAGCAACATGTTTGAGCACACATGCCATTGCATTGATTTATGTGGTTGAGTGGTTTTGATTGAAAATTCACAATGGTTAAAATTGCTTTTGCAAATAAAATTAAAAATGGCTTTGAAATAAAAGAAAAGAAAAGAAAATTAGAAAATGAAAGAATTTAAAAAGTTATTCTCAGAAAACTTACCCAAAATTTGTTCATTTATGTTTGAATTAAAAAGTGTATTTTAAATCATATTTATACTCAATTCGGTTCATATTTGAATTTGTTTTGAATTAAGAAAAGAAAAAGGATTTGGAAAAAAGATCTTTCTCATTTTGGCCTGAAGGCCCACGCTTCCACCCTCCCAGCCCGCTTTTTTCCTCCTCTCTGCTGGCCCACATCGCTTGGCCCAGCTCGCGCCTCCCCTTCCTCCCTTCTTCCCTTTCTTTCCTCCCGCGCATGGCCCGTTGCTCGCGCCTTTCCTCCGTCCGCACGCGCGTGCTCGGCAGCCCACTACCACGGCCCGCTTAACCTTCACCGTGCGCTGCTTGGCCTTTCCCACACGTGCTCGCCCGCAAGCCGCTCCTCCCTCTCAGTACGTCGCTAGCCCCACCCGTCAGCCGGCCACGTCCCTTTCCTTCGTCTTCCTTTCCTTTCTTCTCCCCCATGCTCCTTTCCTTCTTCGTGGCCCGGCGATGGCACACACCACCTACGGCAAGCCACCGCGCCAGCATGGAAGGCATGAAATCGCATGCCTCCCGCTTCCCTTCCATCTACCGTAGCACTGTCGGCCTATAAAGCCCCAAATCGAGCGCCTCCCTCTCCCTTTTCTCTATTCGTCGCTCGCTCAAGCCACCACCGCTAGCAAATCCACCGTTCTTGAGCCCTAACCTCGACGCTGATGCCACCCAAAGCTTCATCATGACCCGACGTAGCCGTAGGTATCTCTAATTTCATGTTTTGGTCACGAATTGACTGGATTCATCTGCACCCTCTCCCTCTCTCTCTAGATCACCGCCATCGTCGACCCCCCTTCAGAGGCCTCTTGGACGCCGTGACTACCTCCATCCGAATAGCGGTGAGCTCCAGAACATTCTCGTCCCCTTCTTGTTGCGTTTGATGCCCTAGAGCACCGTATCGGTAAGCTCCTGAGCCACCGGCCATGGCGTCGACGCGGGGCCATTGTCCCGACGTGCTTTCCCCATCGTACTTTTCGATCATAAGGTATTTGCATAGATGCGCTCGTCAATTCCGTGTAGTCGGTTTGAGCTGGGGAGGTCTCGAATGCCATACCGGCGTGTGCCATGGCGAACGGCTCGCTGCCGGCCACAGTGGGCTCGCTGGAGGTGTAGGGCAGTGGCAAAGGGGAACCTTCCGTTCGCTAGCACCGTCGGATGCGAGGTGTATGGCCGAGATCGCGTAATCGGTCCACCATGGACCCATGGACCCGGCCCACGATGCCGTGTCAGGGTGCGTCCACCGCACGCATGGCGCACCACGCCAACCAGCGGCTGCTGCGTGGCGCCCGGTCAGCAGCGCGATCAACCCGCAGTCAAGTCATGCCAGTTTTGCAGATAAGCCCTTCTATTTTTTGTGAATTAACCCGCAGTCCATAACAGTTCAAAATAAATATAATGTAGTCCTATTTTTATTCGTTTAGGTCCCTGTAGTTTCTAGAAATAGTATGTGTAGTCCAGTAGCCGTGTAAATTCATATTTTTAATTGTTTAATTCAAAAATAAGTTTAGTTTATTTACATAAATGCCATTGCACCTTATTTCATGCGTAACTTTTGCATTTTAAGTCTGATTTGACCCGTTCGAATGGCGTTAGGGCCGTATTTATGTTTCCTACGTGTTTATACTACGGTTAGGCATGTTTTCAATACTTAATATTCATGGGTAGATTTAATCTATTATTTAACTAAAGGAAAACTTATTTAAATCATGACTTATTCATTTTAACTCCGAAATAGTCTGTTCAAGTTGCGTTGGTTTCATAACAACGTGACCTACGCATTAGTATCAATGTCAAAATCTCTAGAATTTCATGGGTTAAAACCCAACTTGAATAATAATTATGTCACTAGATTTATAAATAAAATGTAATAAATTCCACTTCGATTTTTAAAACCAAATATAAGTTTGACTTAATTCAACTTAAGTATTTTCTCTAAAATATCATATACATGCTTTTGTATAATAAAATAAATAAAGCTTATGGTTTTCCATTTTATAAGTAAAATCTTTTAGTAGATGTATCTTTTCAACCATAGCTCCAATTAGCGTGCTTCTCGCGTCTGTGTGTTCGTAGCAATACGTAGATCTGTTTCAAATCCTTTTTCCACTAGTTGGTGTAATGTTCTAATATAGCTATGTATGTATGTTATGCATGTCTATTTGGATGCTTGTTTGGTGTTCTATGATCAAGTCTAGTCGGTAAGCTATACGTGGTGAGTCCAGAAGCAGTTCTTGGAAGATTTGGACCAGAAGAAGATCTGATCTGAGTTTAAGGCAAGTATAGCATGGGACCATCCTTGATACCTATTCACCTTTAATCATTTAATTCATGTTGCATGTGTCCACCTTGGCAACTGTAGTAATTTCCCTAGCTAATTGATATCCTAGATTCCTTGATACCTTTGGGTTACTACATTGGGTAGTTTTTGCTAGTGCTCAACCAAAACTATGATCTTGTAACTTGACTAATGGTATATGCAAGAAACATTAAAACATGACTTTTTAGTAACATGGAAATAGGGGGCTAGAGTGTTTAACTACTTTCTAAACGCTCTAGATTCCTCACCCTAAGGACTTATCTGTAAGTGATCATCCAGGACTTACAGTACAACTATGAGGGCTATATGGCTCTGGCTTTAGCTCAGTATGAGGACCTTTTCTAGCTTGTTAGTGGTTACCTTTATGGAGCAAGAGGGGCCCCAACAGGTATGATCTCAGCCTACCAAGAGGGTGCACTTTGTTAGTCACTCCTTGGAGGAGGATTTTTGCTTATTGATGGGGAAACCTTAGCAGCCCTAACTTGTTAGATGAACCTTTGAAAGGCTTCATAGTGAACCCTACTGACCTTCCTTGGTAGTGGGTCAAGAGGCTAATCACCTCGGGCAAAATGGTAAATCATGACTCATAGTGAAAGTGTATAACCTCTACAGAGTATAAAACTGATATATCAGCCATGCTCATGGACACGAGCGGCCTTGGAACCCTTAAGAAATAGAGATGATCACTAATGATTAATTGTTCATGCTATTCATTATTCATGTTTACCTGATCATATGTTTATGGGCTTATGATAAATTCGTTGCTACACAATTGCTCAAAAAATGACCTATTAAAAGCTAATTATAGTAAACCAGTGTCAACCTTTTGAGCCTCATGAACCCCATGTTATATTGCTAAGTACGATATGTACTTACGCTTGCTTTACTTTTCTATACTTTGGATAAAAATCCCGGATGGGTACCAGATTGCTAGTCTAGAGGAGTTAGGCTTGTGGTCAACCAGTCAGTCGTCCCTATGGATTTGGAGTCTTCGCCTGAAGATCGAAGCTATCTTTCCACTGTCTATACTCTGAGGTTATATTCCTTATACTAATATATTATGTAATAAGTATTGTCTTTTGATATTACCCTTATTTGTGGCTATATGTGAGATTTGACTTTCTGGGCTCACATATATTGTGTATATGATTTTGTCTTTAAAACCGGGTGCTACAAAGTGGTATCAAAGCAATACTAACTGTAGGACATAAGCCTAGATAGAACTGGATGTTTTAGCATGCTTTCATCTTTGCTTAGTTCTTGCTTTCTCTCTAACCTTGTTATTTGCAAAAAGTTATGCTCACTTCAGCCTATGTTCTTTTATGAAAACCTTGTCTATTCTGAATCTTCTCTCTTGGTCTATTAGATGGATCGTAACGAGATAACTACCAACATTAGGGAACAGGAAGACCAAGCTATGCCACCCTTGATTGCATTTGATAAGGAAAAGCTATTCGCTATGCAAAAGCAAAACTAGAAGGAATGAATCAGCCCAGAAGTTTTCAGTAGTGCTTGTCGCAAGATCAAAGCAACATACCAAAGGGGCCAGTGAAGAGACAAGTGGCAGAAGCTTGGAAGAAAATGAAGACTAATGAAGATGCTAGTAGCAAGACTCTTGGAAGACAATATCAATGTCAATGTTGCATGCACTATGGTTTTCCCTGTCTTCGAAACAAGCCAAATCAAGGAAAAGTCAAGGTGAACCCAAGCTATGAGACCAATGTGGATAAAAAAGGAAGGCAAATTCACTGGAGTAAGTATTGGGAAGCAATCAACATTTGGATTTGTCACATCTAGCTCTGATCCCTAGTCAGATGAATCTAAATTGTAAAGAGTTAGAAGCTTCTCAAGCTAAAACTACTTCACATGAGGTATGCATAGATGGGTGGACTATCACCTATAAGGAGTTTCAACCTCGAAAGACCAAGCAAGCTAGAAAATAGATTAGTCAAACCAAGATGAATCTTTAGAGTCAGAAAGCTGACAAAACACAAAGCAACAATTCTGTTGAGTATGACATCACAAAAGATCCAGCTAAGAGAAGGTGTCATCATTGCCAGCAGGAAGGACATTATGTTAAATCTTGTCCATGGAAGAATCAACCATTATACCATGGAGGTAGCTAGAGTTAGGTCAATACAGGACTACCACCAGCAAGTGATAGTGACACACAATACAAAGGAAGCCCATGATGAAATTGATGTAGTGTATGACGTGTCACTCCCATGCAAGAGATGTTACCCAGATGTCCCTGTAATCATGCCGTTCTTAAGAATTAGGAGTTTGTGTCCCTATGGAATAAAAGTGCTAGTGCCAAAGTCGAGTCAAGTCAATAGTCCTTATGTGTGGCTTGTGAACCTTTAGTGCTAGATTGAATTGTCTTTATGATAATGCTTGAGTTGAATCTTTTTAATGAGTGCAATGATCTTGTGGGTTTTGCTGACATATTCACTTAGTTTATAGGCCTAAGGTATAAGGATCAATGCAATAAATAGTTGGGTTATGGTATTCTTCTGTTTCCTCTATCTTGTCTTTTCGGAACCACATGCACTCTTTGGCTTATATCTCAAATCTTAGATGACAAAAAATCATGAGAAAATTCTAGACAATAGTAGACTTCAATATCTTTCTCTGAGCGCAAATATTAGCTTGATAGCTATTTTGGTTATGGAGATACAAAAATCACAAGGTGATGCATCTGTGCTGTTTGGAACCAGGAATAGTTTCTCTGGTGCACTGTTCTTGACCTTCTAAACTATAGAATTGGAAAAATGTTCTATGAGGAAGTTATAGAAGAATTGATGAGCTTTCCAATGGTAGGAGCTAAAACTCTATTAGATTAACGGAATGAGAGTTATAACTGTTTTATTGCACTACTATTTTCCTGCTCTCGAGAATTCTTAGACTAGATGTTCTTGCTTATGTAGAGGAGTTTCTCTAGAAGGTCCGAACATCATTATGTTAGTTAGCTCATTTTTAAGGAAGTGCAAGCTACCCTTTTGTGTACCCTAGTTGACTTTTCTTAAGGGGGTAGCCAAGTTGAAGGTTTGCAAGATGAAGTTTTCTTGCACTCTAGTGCTCATGTGGAAGAATAGGATATCTCAATGGTTGGGGTTTTCTCTAGTCTTTCATACTATCAATCCTATCTTGTCATCTCTTGAAACTATAGTAAAGAATGCTATGAATGATTGAATCCTAATGCATATATGTTGGAAACAGATGGCCTCTACCAGGAGAAGTGCTTCACAAGATGTTGGAAGAAATGTTCCCACTTCTAATCCATCGCCATCAAGTCCCCCAACTATGGAGCAAGCTCTGATGACATAGACTTAGCTATTATAGACCACTGCTCAGAGTGTGTTGACTAGTCCACAAGAAACACCACCTATTGACAAGCATGGTGAATTTCTGATGGGACACTCACTGACATTCTCATGCAAGTGACCCACTAGAAGCAGATGACTGGCTTAGAGCTATGGAGCGACAACTGGACATAGCCCATTGTGATGACTAGGAGAAGGTGCTTTTTGCATCTGGCCAACTCCAGGGTGCAGCACAAGACTGGTGGGAGACCTACCAGTATGGACGTCCCAACAATGCTGGACAGATCACCTAGCAGGAATTCATGGAGAATTTCAAGATGTACCACATTCCCGCAGGTGCGGTAGAACTCAAGCAAGATGAGTTTTAGGCTCTCAAGCAAGGATCCATATCAGTGTGTGAGTATCGTAATCGGTCCACTCAATTGTCACGCTATTCTCCAGGAGAAGTAGATAGTGATGCTAAGAAACAGAAATGCTTTTTGAAAGGACTGAATAATGATTTGCAACTACGTTGAGAGATGGAAGAGAAGAAGAGAAAACATGATCTTCAATGCCAGTTAAGAAACACTCAGCCTTGGTTTGCTACGCAACCGGAATATCAGTCACATCCTATGAATCTACTTGTGAGTACATATCAGAATCAGTATCAACAACCCGATGATGAAGTGCAACAAGTTAGCTCTCAAGAACCATGTTTGTCACCTCCTACTATCACCTTCATGAAGACAAATACACCTACTAGTGAGAAAGGTTATGATTGTGAACATTATGAGAACAATTATCTTGAGAAGTTTGTTGAAAACAATTAAGACCGGAATCAACTGCAACAAGAGCCAGAATAGAATGTCCATAGGAAGCAGGTGCATGGAAATAAGTTAAAGCAAAATTACATCCTTGGAAGTTTGAACAATGTGGATATGATTACCACTCATGGAGCTAAGGAGGTCATTTATGGTTTGATTGCAGTAAGCTCAGCCACTGCTATGGTGATGTTTGACCCCAGTGCATCACATTTGTTTATCTCTAGTGCATACGTAAAAGAACATAAGATAACTATGCTTCTAATGAGGAAACCAGTGATAGTTAAGTCCCCAGGAGGAGAAATGAAGGCAAACCGCATATGCCCAAGAGTTAGTCTTGACATAAAGGGGGTAAAATTTGAAGCAAACCTTATTGTATTAGAGTTAGTGGACATTGATGTTATTCTTGGAATGGGATGGATGTCTACATGTAAAGGAGTGATCAAGTATGCCCAGCGTTCGGTGCTTCTAACCACACCGTTAGGAGAAAGAATTGAGTATGATGGTATTGAACCATCACCTGAGGAATATGACAATGGGAATGATCTATTAGAAGATGTGAACACTGTGGATAGTAAAGTGGACTATGAGTTTCTAGATGATGGTGTAGAGGAACAAACACCCTTGGAGGAGCTCTATCCGATAGATGATGATTATCCAGTTAGGATCTTAGAAAGAGCCAAGGGAACTCTTATGGGAAAAATTCTTAAAGTGTGTAAAGTTCAATGGAGTAACCAATCAGAGGAAGATGCAACTTGGGAAAATGATGATCAAATGAAGACAGATTTTCCTCATCTCTTTGAGGTGTAACACAATTATGTTAGAAGTCAAGATGGGGGTGTCATATGAAGTTTGGTTATGCCCTTAAGTTTAAAGTTTTTGTATTCAAGACAGTTGTGTCCCTCAACTTAAGGGGGTAGTCCGTGCAGCCAAAACTTTTTGTTCTTGAGCTTTGGAGATGAGACATTTGTAACTTGTTAAGCTGGTTTACAACGCAAGTTGAGATGTTGGAATGTTTATCTGAGTTCTATTCCTAGTTCTATCTCCCTTCCTTGTTCCTAGCCTTTTTCAAATCTCGGGACAAGATTCATCTTAAGGGGGTAGAATTGTAACACCCTAAAATTTGAATTTCTGAAAATGGACCTAAAAAGATTTAATTTGGAATTTTTGTACACATGAAATATAGGAAAATAATTTTTTTTCATTAAATTAAAATTCATCATAAGGTAGCAACATGTTTGAGCATGCATGCCATTGCATTGATTTATGTGGTTGAGTGGTTTTGATTCAAAATTCAAAATGGTTAAAATTGTTTTTGCAAATGAAATTAAAAATGGCCCAAAATTAAAAATGCCATTGCAAATGAAAATTAGAAAATGAAAGAATTTAAAAAGTTATTCTCAAAAAACTTACCCAAAATTTGTTCATTTATGTTTGAATTAAAAAGTGTATTTTAAATCATTTTTATACTCGATTTGGTTCATATTTGAATCTATTTTGAATTAAGAAAAAAAGGATTTGGAAAAAAAATAAGATCTTCTCTCTCATTTTGGCACGAAGGCCCACGCTTCTTCCCTCCCGGCCCACTCTTTTCCTCCTCTTCGATGGCTCACATCGCCTGGCCCAGCTCGCGCCTCCCCTTCCTCCCTTCTTCCCTTCCTTTCCTCCCACTCATGGCCCGCTGCTCGCGCCTTTCTTCCGCATGCACGCGTGCGCTCGGCAGCCCACTATCGCAGCCCGCTTGGCCTTCACCGCGCGCTGCTCGGCCTTTCCCGCATGCGCCCGCCCACAAGCCGCTCCTCCCTCTCACTACATCACTGGCCCTACCCATCAGTCGGCCATGTCCCTTTCCTTCCCCTTCCTTTCCTTTCTTCTCCCCCACGCTCCTTTCGTTCTTCGCCGCCCGGCGATGGCGCACGCCACCGCGACCGCATGGAAGGCATAAAATCGCCTGCCTCCCGCTTCCCTTCCATCTACCGTAGCACCGCCAGCCTATAAAGCCCCAAACCAAGAGCCTCCTTCTAACTTTTCTCTGTTCGCCGCTCACTCAAGCCACCGTTGCCGGCAAATCCACCGTTCCCGAGCCCTAACCTCGACGCCGACGCCACCCGAAGCTTCGTCGTGACCCGACGTAGCCGTAGGTATCACCAATTTCACATTTTGGTCACGAATTGCCTGGATTCATCCTCACCCGCACCCTCTCTCTCTCTCTAGATCACCATCGTCATCGACCCCCCCTTCTGATGCCTCCCAAATGCCGCGACTACCTCCATCCGAATCATGGTGAGCTCCCGAACCTCCTCGTCCCCTTCTTGTCGCGTTTGATGTCCTGGAGTGCCGTATTGGCAAGCTCCCGAGCCACCAGCCATGGTACCGATGTGGGGCCATTGTCCCAAACGCACTTTCCCAACTGTACTTTTTGGTCATAAGGGATTCGCATAGATGTGCTCGTCAATTTCATGCAGTCAGTTTGCGCTGAGGAGGTCCCGAACGTTGTACCGGCGTGTGCCATGGCGCACGGCTCGCCGCCGGCCATGGCGGGCTTGCTGGAGGTGTAGAACAGCGGCGAGGGGGAACCTTCCATTCGCCAGTACCGTCGGATGCAAGGTGGATGGCTGAGATCACGTACCCCTTCGGGGTTACGTAATCGGTCCACCGTGGACCCATGGACCCGGCCCACGGTGTTGTGCCAACACGCATCCACCTCACGCGTGGCGCACCATGCCAACCAGCGGCTGCTGTGTGGCACCCAGTCAGTAGCGCGGTCAACTCGCTGTAAAGCCATGCCAGTTTTGCAGATAAGCCCCTCTATTTTTAGTGAATTAACCCACAGTCCATAACAGTTCAAAATAAATATAATTTAGTCCTATTTTTATTCATTTAGGTCCTTGTAGTTTCTAGAAATAGTATGCGCAGTACAGTAGCCGTGTAAATTCATATTTTTAATTATTTAATTCAAAAATAAGTTTAGTTTATTTACAAAAATGCCATTGCATCTTATTTCATGCGTAACTTTTGCATTTTAAGTCCGATTTGACCTGTTCGAATTGCATTAGGACCGTATTTACATTTCCTACATGTTTATACTACTGTTAGGCATGTTTTCAATACTTAAATTCATGGGTAGATTTAATCTATTATTTAACTAAAGGAAAACTTATTTAAATCATGACTTATTCATTTTAACTCTGAATTTCGTTGCTACACAATTGCTCAAAAAGATGACCTATTAAAATCTAATCGCAGTAAACCAGTGTCAACCTTTTGAGCCTGATGAACCCCATGTTATATTGCTGAGTACGATATGTACTTACGCTTGCTTTACTTTTCTATACTTTGGATAAAAATCTCGGATAGGTACCAAATTGCTAGTCTAGAGGAGTTAGACTTGTGGTCAACCAGTCAGTCGTCCCTGTGGATTTAGAGTCTTTGCCTGAAGATCTGAGTTGTCTTTTTACTATCTATACTCTGAGGTTATATTCCTTATACTAATATGTTATGTAATAAGTATTGTCTTTTGATATTACCCTTATTTGTGGCTATATGTGAGATTTGACTTCCTGGACTCACATATATTGTGTATCTGGTTTTGTCTTTAAAACCAGGTGCTACATCATCAGAGCATCCCCGCCACGGTGTTCTGCTCTGGTGATGCTCAGGGACTAGGGAATGGTGAAGATAGGCAAATACAGGGTGCTAGGTGAAGAACAGGTGACTCATTTGAATAGTGAGCTAGATCGTAGGTTTATTAGTTAAAAACCTAGGGTCCTTTTTGCAAAATGGACAACACGCCCTAGGCTTTCCCCTCTTGGGCCGGCCTGCTCCCATGCGTGGGCTAGAGGCTCACTCTCGTTGGACTAGCTTTCCATCAGATTGGGCCGGCTTGGGCCGAAATGGCCTACTCACGCTGCCAGCCTACCGTCGCCGCGCCTGGGCCGCGCGTCCGTTTTGGGGCTGGGCCGTTTTGCCATCGGCCCTTTCTAATTTCTAAATGCTTTTCTAATATAGGTTTCTAGTTAACTTGTAAAATCAATATAAAATAGTATAGGAATCTAAAAATTATGAAACTAATTTTCTTAGGTTCCTAAAATCAGGATCTATTTGTTAGTATAATTCGTTCACCTAGTTTTAAGATATTTCTAGGGTTGCTCTAATTGATTTAGAATGCTTAATATATGAAAATGTAAACTTGTAGGAATTTTTGCTGTAAAATAATGATAGTGTTGACTCTGAAAATTATACAATAAATTCCTACTATTAACAGTAGCTCATTGTAATTTTTGTAGTTCAAAATAATTAGTTGCTAGATAGATAATGATGCCCATTCGAATAAAGATTAAATCGATAGAATGGAGTAAAGAAACAACTTGGGTTTGTATAACTAAAACATTGGTTGGGAAGTAACGCCTTATTTGACAACATGGATATGTAGACCAGCGTTAGAGCTATCTTGTTAGCTTGTGAGGCGTGATCGGATTTCTAAGTATTTCGGCTATCGTTGATTATTTACATCTATATATTTGCATCAATGCATATCATATAGGTATGATGATGGATCAATGGATTAATTCAAGGATGATTGGGAATCCGAAGATGGTGTAATGGTATTCTCTCTAGGAGATGATGCAATGGGCTTTCTATTCAGTTGATGGTGGATGATCTGAAGATGCAAATACTAACTTTTGGTTATATTTTATCTAGGCAAGCCCTGGTGCATAACCCCTACTTTTCTACACTTTAAATTATATCTGTGCATTAAGTTTTAAGGAGTTAAATAAAACCCACTTGCATATATAAATCTTTATCCTATGAGTCTTACAAGTATGACAAGATCGTGTAGATTGCTATGCTACAGGACTCCAGTAGAAGTCAAGTGATTGCCTGTCACTCGCGAGAGATATAAAATATATTACTGTATTATTATCACTTGGAAAATATAAATGGTGGAAAGGAAAAATAGTGATCGAGCAGGGATATGGTTTGGGTATTGGTGGGTATAGGAGGTTGTGTCCTATAACCAACGGTGCATAGCTTGGTTACACTATTTTCCTTGTCTGTGTTGGTTAAGGACCGACCATTGCATAGTCTCTAGGCAAGTCATAGATTTATTATCCTAAGTATATACTTGGGTATGGGTGTAGGGAAGACTTGTTACTCTCTTGTCATGGGTTCCAGCTCTTTCTGGACTGACTGTCAGGGTGGTTTTTGGGTAGGAGGCCCTTGCACCACACTGAGTCTAGGACTCAGGGGCGGGGGCTTGGAGTCCCAGTTTGGATAGGGACCTGGACCCCGTGACTGGAGGGTAGTGGGTTGGTCCTGCTTATGCCCAGGGTACAAGCGGGGCATGTGTTTTTGGGGTATCCAGTGTGGCAAAACCACATAATCTAATACCTCCTAGGAGTACTCGTGTTCTATTAGACACTAAGTACTCAAGGGAGGACACCAAATCACGCGGTTCCGTCGAGCACACCCCAAGGGAGAACCTAAAAATCCACATTTTTCCATCAAGATCACAAATGAGAGAATAAAGCTTACATCATTCTTAACTATTTCTTACATCACTTTTAATGCAACATCAGAGTATAATATTTACTATTGATAATAGCATAATATGATCATGTTATCAGAGTTATGAACAATTTAATTTAACAACAGAATATAAACATGTGAACAGAGTTACGACGGAATTAAACATCTATTTATGACGTGATGAAATATGGATATATAAATTACGACAACAGATTATAAAACTTCCATTTAATAAAACATTTGGTGAGAGTATAAATAAAAAACTATGATCGTAGCATAAAGGAAATCCTCTCTGAGCCCACCAGGAGGAATCCACACACAAAGGTCAGCTCTAGACTCCACCTATCACCTGCAACAGGGGAAATAAAACCCTGAGTACTCAATTGTACTCAGCAAGACTTACCCGACAGGAGGATAGAAAAGGCTCCAAGTGTATGCAAGGCTATCTGGCTTGTGGGTTTATTACATCTGCAGGAGCTTTACTAAAAGTGCGTCCTTATATTTGATTTTTATTAGCAGTGCATTAGTTCATTAACTAACCATTCTATGTAAGCACCTATGCTACTTTCAAGCAGGTGGTAAGCAATCAGATTTCCTTTTTCCATCTTTCATCTTCTAGTTCTTACTACGATGCTAGAGTTTAGACAAGACATAACGGATCGCTCGATGATTCATGAATCAATGCCCCTAGCTGGGTACCCTAAAAACACATGCCCCGCTTGTACCCTAGGCACAAGCAAGACCAACCCACTACCCTCCTGTCATGGGGTCCAGGTCCCCACCCAAACTGAGACTCCAAGCCCTCACCCCTGAGTCCCTGACTCAGTGCTATGCAAGGACCTCCAATACCCAAAAACCACCCTAACAGTCAGTCCGAAAAGAGCCAGAACCCATGACAAGAGAGTAACAAGTCTTCCCTATGCCCATACCCAAGTATGTGCTCAGGATAATAAGTTTGTGACTTACCTATCGTTCAATGCAACGGCTGGTCCTTAATCGACACAGACGGGGAAAACAGTGTAACCAAGCCATGTCCCGTTGGCCGCAGGACACAACCTCTTACACCCACCAAAACCCAAACCATATCTATGCCCGGTCACCATTTTTCCTTTCCACCATTTATATTTTCCAAGTGATAATAATACAGTAATATATTTCCTATCTCTCGCAAGTGACAGACAATCACTGGACTTATACCGGAGTCCTATAGCATAGCAATCTACACGATCCTATCATACTAGTAAGACTCATAGGATAAAGATTTATATATGCAAGTGGGTTTCATTCAACTCCTTAAAACTTAATGCACAAATATAATTTAAAGTGCAGAAAAGAAGGGGTTATGCACCGGGGCTTGCCTGGGTAAGATTTAATCAGAAGTTAGCTTTCCATCATAGCGACACGATCTCCAAATGTACCATTTTTCCAGCAACTCCTGATGACTCCACGATCCATCGACGTCCCTATCATGATATGCAATGCGATGCAATGCAAAGACATAATTACTCAACGACAGCCGAAATGCTTAAAAATTCGATCACGCCTCTGAAAGGTCCTTGTGTGGTTTTGGTAATTGAGTGACAACCCTAGGTGGACTAATTGTGTTTATGTGAGATAGATAGGTGATTAGTCCACAAGTACATGTGTGTGAGCAACATATGCCATGAAGGTGAAAATGGTTTGGAGATGTTGCAAAGCTCACACATGTGATGATGAAGGAGCTTATTGCACATGAGACATGACATTGAGTCATGTGATCAAGGTGGAGAAGATCAAGACAAGACTTGGCTTGATGGACCGGTTGCAAGCGTGAAGGGCAAGTCAGAGGCTTTGGAGCGATGGACCGCGTGGTGATGAAGCTTGAGCAAGACTTGGCGCCGATGGACGAAGGCAACGGTGAAAAGCAAGTGAAGTCAAGATCGATGAACCAATATGATCACGTGATGATATGAAGTGGATCATATCATTGTTGATCATGTTGGTGCATGTGTTGCATCGACATTGGAGATGGAATGGAATGCGCAAGGCAAAGGTATAACCTAGGGCATTTCATTTCACCGGTCATAGGTGTGTAGAGAAGTTGATGACTGGGTTTAGGATAGATGGCCGTACTATCAAGAGGGGTAAACTTGTTTATATATCGGTCATCTAGTGCCACTCGAGTGATCTAACTTTGCATCATCGCTAGGATCAAGTGGCATGGCAAGTTGAGTGACTAATCCTTTGGAACATGTTTGTGAAAAGTTAACACACATACACATGGTGGTGCACACTTGGTGGTGTTGGCACATTTGCAAAGGAGAAGAAATTAGAGTTGTTGTGAATCAACTTAGAGAAGAGAAAAAGGTTTTTTGGTGTACTCTAAACTATAGGATGGTCCTTGGATTGGAATACTGTTTTGATCAATTGTGATTTGGATCAAGTATGCATGTGGGATGTGTAGCCCTCTGAGTAAGCTTTCCAAACTGTCCAAGATCATCAAAATCGGAGTTTGGAGCTAAGAGTTATAGTCGTTTTAGCGCTGAAAGGTCTATGACCGCACTCTGCGACCTGTGCATCCGGTCAGCACCTGCGAGTCCAGTCACAGCTTCTGGTCTGTGTTTTTAGCGTGTCCAGAAGCGACTGGACGCATGGAAGGTCCAGTCAGTGATGACCGGACATGTCTAGTCGCTAAAAACATCTCTGGAACCTCTCTATAAGTGACCCGACGCTGGGAGAGTCGAGTCCGGTCGTAGGAGAAAGGCAAGTCCGGTCAGTTATGCAGAAATGTGTTGGTAACCAGACTCGTCCTTGGCGTGTCTGGTTGTTGGACCTAGGCGCGTCCGGTCAATAGTATGTGCACGCGGGAACAAGTCGTTGAAGCCCAACGATCGGCTTCGAAAGGAGGGGACGCATGGCGTCATCCTAGCAACCGAACTCTACGACCTGCACGTCCGGTCGTTATGACCTGCGCGTCTGGTCAGTGCGTGTTTTGCCCAATGAAGGGGTAATGGCTATTTTAGCCCTTGGGGCTATAAAAGGAGTGTGTGGCCAGCCTTGGGCTGGTTGCTGAGCACCCTCACGCCTATGTGGCTTGTGTAGGAGTGCTTGGATGCCCTCTAACTCACTTGTGCTTGCAAGAGTGTGAATTGATTGTGAGTGAGTGTGATTCTAGTGCGTTGCATTGTGAGATTGCATCGAGTGGCACTAGGTGACCGAGTTGCAAGCCGATGGTGCTTGTTACTTTTGGAGGTTGCCACCTCCTTGATGGCTTGGTGTGGTCTCCGTCGAAGCCCGCTAGAAGCTTGTGCGGTGCTCTAGAGAAGAGCTTTGTGAGGGGCATTATACTCGCCCCGCGGGAGCCACGAAGAGCAACTCTAGTTGAGCGTGTCATTGAGCTACCCTCACTTTTGGGGCAGGTTCTTGCGGTGCCCAACGTGTGGGCTTGGTGGGTGATGCCAATTAGCCGCCAAACTACCAAGTGAGCGGTCAACACAACGGGGATGTAGCGTGTTGGCAAGCATGTGAACCTCAGGAGAAAATCACCATGTCAACCTTGTTCTTCATGTTGGTTTGCAATCTCCTTACACAAGCTTGTGATTACTTTTATATACATTGTGCTTGTGTAGTTGCACTTGTAATTAGTTAGCTTGTGTAGCTCCCTAGTTACCTTCTTGCTTGTGTAGCATAGAAGTAGCTCCCTTGTGTGGCTAATTTGGTTTGTGTAACCTTGTTAGTCACTTTGCTTAGTTTGTGTAGCTAAGTATTTGTGCTCTCTAATTTGGCATTGGTTGCCTTGTTGAGCATTGCTAGTGAGCATAGGTGGCTTTGTGCTTTTGCTTACTAGCATGTGTAGAAGCTCCCTCATTGCTTGAAATACTAGTGGCATAAGTTTGTGTGACCTTACTCCGAGAATTGGTTAGATTAGCTCTAGTTAGCCTGGCACCTTTGTTGCTTAATTAGGATCTTTGCAAGGTGCTAGAGAACATAGATAGAGGGATGTAGTCTTAGATAGACCGATAGTTTTAATTCCGCACTTGTTTCGGTTAGCCGACACGATTAAGTTTTAGAAACAACTATTCACCCCCTCTAGTCGCCATCTCGACCCTACAACTGCTATCAGAGCTAGGTCTCTCATTTGTGGTCTTCACTGACGCGAGAGGATGGCAACTTATGGGCTTGATGTTGATGGTCCATATATTTTTGATGGCACACACTTTACATGATGGAAAAATTGGATGATATGCAATTTTAAGTTTATTTGCCCTCAAATATGGTGGATGGTAGATGTAGGCTTTTCTCATGTGTTGGATGAAGATAATCTAACTCAAGCACAAGAGAAATGCCTAGATCTCGACATCCAAGCTACTAACATCATGTATAGATCTTTGCATGATTGCATATTTGGAGAGATCATTGACATGAAGACCGCCCATGTGATTTGGAGTTGTCTCAATGAGAAATATGGGACGGTCTCCGATGATGATGATGAGCCCAAGAAGGAGGCGCATGAGTGTGTTGAGCATGACCACAATTCGATGATTGTGGAAGATTACTCCACCTCATGGTTAAGTGATGATGATAATGATCATATCACAAGATCACTTACAAGATTGATGATGATGCCACAAGTGATGCCAATGATGATGCTACTCCATGCACACTTGATGGTGATAATGATAGATCATGCTCGGGGTATGAGAGTGATGTTTCTTCAAGCTCTCCAACTACATCACATTGCTTCATGTCACAAGGTGACACTAAGGTATCTAATGCAAATGTGATTGATCTTGATTCATATGAGGAGCTTCTAGATAGATATGGTTGCATGATCAAAGCTTTAGAAAAAGAGATGGCCAAAACCAAGAAATTGAAAAATGAAAACTCTTTTCTAAAGAACACATGTGAACAACAAAAGCATCTACTTTATGTTACTACTTGTTCACATGAGGAGCTAAAATTGGCTCATGAGGAACTTAGTGTTGCTCATGATAACTTGGTACAAGACCATGCTTTTCTCACTAAGGAGATTTCCAATGGAAAAACTAAAACTAGTGAGAGCTTATCACATGGGTCAATTGATCAATCACATATTGTTGCTAACCCTTGTGATGTAGGCAAGAAGCATGTATCCACCTCTAGTGATGATTTATTAGAAATGCCATGTTATTCACAATTAGATGCTTGTTCTACTTCTATGTCTTGTGAGACTAACCTTTTGAAGGAGAACAATGAGCTCAAAAATGAAGTGAAGAAATTGAGCAACAAGCTAGAGAGGTGCTACAACTCAAAAGTCACCTTTGAGCACATGTTGAAGACTCAAAGAAACTATGGTGACAAGTGTGGCCTTAGCTTCAAGAAGATGATGACAAAGGGCGAAATAAAGAGAGAAAGAAAGATGAAGAAGCTACAACAAAGAAAGCTCTCTCATATCATGTGCTACTGGTGTCATGAAGTAGGACACCTTACAAATGGTTGCCCTAACATTAAGAAGCTCAAGAAGATAAAAGAAGAAGAGAGGCTCAAGCATGTGAAGTGCTTCAAGTGCCGCACTTGGGGTCACCTTACCTCAATGTGCCCAACCAAGCAATTAGTAAAGCAACTAGAAGAGCCTCAACCAAAGCCATAAGTTGAGAAAAAAAAACACCCCAAGAACAAGTCAAGATCTTTCATGAAGATAGTGGTGACTTGATGACGAAGAAGAAGAAAACTAGAAGGGGTGGAAAGGCAAGGCATCCAATGCAAACTCAAGATGCCAAGATGATGAGCAAGAATGAAGATGAGAAGAAAGTCTATGCTCACATCAAATGCTTGAAGTGTGGAAATATGGGACACTTTGCCTCTAAGTGTCCTACCAAGCTTGAGAAGAAGGCTCAAGCAATCCATGAGAGGCAAGGCAATGAGAAGCACCACATGAGCAAGAAAGAGAAGGCTCAAGCAAAGAGAAAGTGCTACTCATGCCGGAAAAGGGGACACATGGCACATTCATGTCCCCTAGGTAACACTCCTAAGCCTATTTCAATTGATGATGATTCTATGCTTAGGAAGGATGGTAATGGTACCTCTATGGTTGCTATTGCAAAACATCCCGCTACTCATACTAAGGCATTGCCTAAGTATGTTGCTCCTAACTTAAGAGGACCCAAAATTATTTGGGTACCATCAAAAAAGGATGAATGTGTGTAGGTACCATGGCATTAGAGGCTTGATTCAATTGTTTTCATATTAATCACCATATGTTGAATCAAGCATTGAAGCTTAATGTGATTCTATCACAATGCCAAGCCAAGAATTAATGAAGTCCAAATGTGCTTCAACATACAAGTGTCATGATCAAGTTGTGGTGATTTATTGGATTATTTGATGGCTTGCAAAAATACTTAAGTTAAAGCTTGTAAATTGGATGATCATGAGCTAACCAAGGTATATATCTTATTGATCATTTCATTTGGGTGCATATGAGTTGATTGAATTGGATAAATATGCAATGTTGCTTGCTATAAGATGTTTGAATGGATAAATTGATTAGTAATCAAGTTTGGATTGATTTGTGTTGGATAAGTTCATATGATGACATATAGTAAGTGGATTGAATGAATTTATGTCTTGTGAAAGTATTCAAACAAGTTGATTTCAAGTTTGATTCACATTTGAAGTATAGCTCAAGTGATTGAAATCTGTCCTATATTACAAAATCTGAGCTAGCTATGATCTTAGCCATGTTTGAGTGATCAAAACTTATTGAATTGGCATAAAAATTGGTATACATGCTCTAGACTTATGGTATAATATTCTATACAAATTTTATGAGAATTGGATAAGAGATGTTTTAGTTTTGGAGTGAATCTTGTCAGCTATAGTGCAGCAGTTTTCAGCATGTAGAAGTGATGGAAGAATTGAAATCTGGTAGCAATCTAGAAGTTAAATGAAGCTCAAATTTTTACAGCTTCTATATAACTTATTTAAGCACATCTCCACCAAATTTTGTGGCATTTTGATTTGTACTTTGGGACATATGTATTTTTCTTTGAAGAGTACAAAATCTGCTAGAAAAGTGACAAATGTTGGATTGATCTAGAGTCACTTTGATTGAAAGGTCCTCAAGTTGGAAACATGTTTATAAGTAATTGAGGCACCTAAGTTTGGTATTAATATGATCTTTAAGCATGACAATCAAAGAGTACAAGGCCATTTGATTGTGGACTGTACTTTGCACATATTCGGTACTCAAATTGGAAGATCAAGATCAAACTTAAAATGAAGATGAAGTTTAAGTTCTAGTGACTATTGGAAATCATTTGGTAGAAAGAAAATGACTTAAACAAGTAGAAAGAAAAGGACTTAAAGAAGGAATTAAGGTTACTCATTAAGTTAAGTCCATCACTTGGATCAATCAATCAAGTCATTTCAAGTGAGTATCAAGAATGGTTCTTGGAGAGAGGTCACTTCTCCCTAGTGTAGGGGCTTGCCGCCTATGAGTAGGTAAACCAAGTGTAGTACTTGGAAGGCTAACATGGAAGTGGTGATCCGAGAAACATTTGAGATGCTTAGTTGAAGCAATCAAAAGGATTGATCAAGAAAAGCAAGCAACACCTAAAAGAGAGCTAATCATGATATTTCAAGTGGTATTCTCACGTTGACGCTCTCATGTAAGCATTGATCAAAAGATGAAGCAAGCCAACCACAACAAGAAAGTGCACTTGATCATAAGTGGTATTCATTTCATGTGGGTGAAGAATGGAATTCAAAATGGTATCTATTGGTCTTCACCAAGCTTATAATTGGACTTCACATTGCTATTAGAGTAATAAATAGGAATCTATGTGACTATCCCCTACTCCAACATAGCAAAGGTATCATTGTAATGTGTATGATCATTTCATCCCTTACTAGTATGCGGTTAGTGCATATAGTACATGCTTCATAGGATCATGCATAATAAATGAAATGTTTAAATTCATAGCCTACCACTATTGCTTGAATGATAAATTGATCTAGTGGTTAGTATATGAATTTGTTCATGAGCTAGTAAACCCAATTACTTGACTTAATTTGGATTGCTAACAAGTGGCAAGTACAAAATTGGCAAGATAACCCTTGCAAGAGGTGTGAACAAGCTTGTCATTGGTTCAAACCGGACTTGGAAGCTTAAGCAAATCAATTTAGTTCAAGTCAACCATAGAAGCTCATGATAGTGATAAGAGTACAAGCACAAGACAACAATGCAAATGGATATCTAGTTTGTTTGTTACAAGTGGTATCTAGACTCAAGAATTTCATCAAGAATCTACAAGTGATGTCTAGATCAACTCACAAGTGAACTCATGAAGATAGCAAATGTTCAAGAAATGGTTTTTATTGATAAATTCAACAAGTGGTTCCATAGTAGAAGATTCTTTCAAGTGGTATCACATCTACACATGGTATCAACCATGCAAGACGATGGTTCCACAAGTGATCATCAAATGAAGAATGCATCCCTCACCTACAAGAGCTCAAGTGTATCAAATGGATGACCCATGCTATCACATAGGGGGAGGTGTCACACAAATTTTCTATGTGTGGTATCTCAAGAAGCCCTACACAAGATACAAGTGGTACAAGTTACAAGTGGTATCTACAAGTGGTGTCATTCCAACAATCAAGTGATGTCCATAAAAAATGCAAGATTCAAGTCTCAACCATCTACCCCAAATGCATACCTTTGCAACAATGAGAAGCACACCTTTTATGGAAATTGATGACAAAGGGGGAGAGATTGTACAAAGATATGAAAGCTTAAAGATTTAGATTGTACAAGGGGGAGAGATAAGATATGAAAGCTTTGGGAGAGATTGAAACAAAGAAGTAGAGGTTGGACATGGACATGGACAAAGAGGGAGCAACATTGAAGAAAAGAGATGGATCAAAATTCTTGGATAAGAGAAGCACACAAATAGGGGGAGCAAGCTCATGAACTTTGATTGATTGCATTTGAAATGTGCATATTCATGTGCTTGCTTGCATTGCATAAGTTCTTAAATTGCATGCTTGTGTGAGGTATGCTAGTTATAGAATTTGATTGATGAAATGAAAACTAGCATGCATAGGATGATAGCTAGACACTTGGTATGCTTTTCAAGTAATGCTAGTACCATGGTTTTAATGTTGATCTCACGAGGTATCTAGTGATTTTATTTTCATGTGATATCTAGCTAACCATGGTGCTAAGGATGAACTTAAAGGTGCAACTCCAATGTGTATCATGCTTCAAAGGTTTACTTTATACACCTTAGCATCATTTAGTAGTAATTACTCTCCCACAATTTCAATCTATGCATATGTGCGAGCTTCAAAACAAACACTCTAGCACATATGTAGAGGGAGTTAATACTACCATTTTGGGTTTGTGGTACTTGTCCAAAATCATTTACACATGGTAAAATTGCTTGGGCAAGCAACATGAATCCAAAAGAGCTTAATTTCCATATCTTTGTAGAGTTGTCATCAATTACCAAAAAGGGAGAGATTGAAAGGTCCTTGTGTGGTTTTGGTAATTGAGTGACAACCCTAGGTGGACTAATTGTGTTTATGTGAGATACACAGGTGATTAGTCCATAAGTACATGTGTGTGAGCAACATATGCCGTGAAGATGAAAATGGTTTGGAGATGTTGCAAAGCTCACATATGTGATGATGAAGGAGCTTATTGCACATGAGACATGACATTGAGTCATGTGATCAAGGTGGAGAAGATCAAGACAAGACTTGACTTGATGGACCGGTTGCAAGCGTGAAGGGCAAGTCGGAGGCTTTGGAGCGATGGACCATGTGGCGGTGAAGCTTGAGCAAGACTTGGCGCCGATGGATGAAGGCAACAGTGAAAAGCAAGTGAAGTCAAGATCGATGAACCAATATGATCATGTGATGATATGAAGTGGATCATATCGTTGTTGATCATGTTGGTGCATGTGTTGCATCGACATTGGAGGAGATGGAATGGAATGCGCAAGGCAAAGGTATAACCTAAAGCATTTGATTTCACTGGTCATAGGTGACCAGGTTTAGGATAGATGGCCGTACTATCAAGAGGGGCAAACTTGTTTGCATATCGGTCATCTAGTGCCACTCGAGTGATCTAACTTTACATCATCGCTAGGATCAAGTGGCGTGGCAAGTTGAGTGACTAATCCTTTAGAAAATGTTTGTGAAAAGTTAACACACATACACATGGTGGTGCACACTTGGTGGTGTTTGCACATTTGCAAAGGAGAAGAAGTTAGAGTTGTTGTGAATTAACTTAGAGAAGAGAAAAAGGTTTTTCGGTGTACTTTGAACTATAGGATGGTCCTTGGATTGGAATACTATTTTGATCCATTGTGATTTGGATCAAGTATGCATGTGGGATGTGTAACCCTCTGAGTAAGCTTTCCAAAATGTCCAAGATCATCAAAATTGGAGTTCAGAGCTAAGAGTTATAGCCGTTTTAGCGCTGAAAGGTCTATTATAGGACTCTGCGACCTACACATCTGGTCAGCACCTGTGAGTCCGATCACAGCGTTTGGTCAATGTTTTAGCATGTCCAAAAGTGACTAGATGCATGGAGGGTCTGGTCAGTGATGACCGGACATGTCCGGTCACTGAAAAACGTCTCTGGAAGCTCTCTATAAGTGGCCGAACACTGGGAGAGTCGAGTCTGGTTGTAGTAGAAAGGCGAGTCCGGTCAGTTATGTAGAAATGTGTTGGTAACCAGACTCGGCCTTGGCGCATCCTGTCATTTGACCTAGGTGCGTCCGGTCAAGAGTATGCGCACGCGGGAGCTAGTCATAGAAGCCCAACGGTCGGCTTCGAAAGGAGGGGACACGTGGCATCATCTTAGCGACTGAACTCTGCGACCTGCACGTCTGGTCGTTATGACCTGCGTGTCCGGTCAGTGTGCGTTTTGCCTAGTGAAGGGGTAACGGCTATTTTAGCCCTTAGGGCTATAAAAAGAGTGTGTGGCTGGCCTTGGGCTGGTTTGCTGAGCACCCTCACACCTATGTGGCTTGTGTAGGAGTGCTTGGATGCCTTCTAACCCACTTGTGCTTGCAAGAGTGTAAATCAATTGCGAGTGAGTGTTATTCTAGAGTGTTGCATTGTGAGATTGCATCGAGTGGCACTAGGTGATCGAGTTGCAAGCCGGTGGTGCTTGTTACTCTTGGAGGTTGCCACCTCCTAGATGGCTTGGTGGTGGTCTCCGTCGAAGCCCGCAAGAAGCTTGTGCGGTGCTCTAGAGAAGAGCTTTGTGAGGGGCATTATGCTCGCCCCACGGGAGCCGCAAAGAGCAACTCTAGTTGAGTGTGTCATTGAGCTACCCTCACTTTTAGGGTAGGTTCTTATGATGCCTGACGTGTGGGCTTGGCGGGTGATGCCAATTAGCCGTCGAACTACCAAGTGAGCGGTCGACACAACAGGGACGTAGCGTGTTGGTAAGCACGTGAACCTCAGGAGAAAATCACTGTGTCAATCTTGTTCTTCCCATTGGTTTGTAATCCCCTTACATAAGCTTGTGATTACTTTTATATACATTGTGCTTGTGTAGTTGCTCTTGTAATTAGTTAGCTTGTGTAACTCCCTAGTTACCTTCTTGCTTGTGTAGCATAGAAGTAGCTCCCTTGCGTGGCTAATTTGGTTTGTGTAACCTTGTTAGTCACTTTGCTTAGTTTATGTAGCTAAGTATTTACGCTCTCTAATTTGGCATTGGTTGCCTTGTTATTGAGCATTGCTAGTGAACTTAGGTGGCTTTGTGCTTTTGCTTACTAGCATGTGTAGAAGCTCCCTCATTGCTTGAAATACTAGTGGCATAAATTTGTGCGACCTTGCTCCTAGAATTGGTTAGGTGAGCTCTAGTTAGCCTGGCACCTTTGTTGCTTAATTAGGATCTTTGCAAGGTGCTAGAGAACATAGATAGAGGGGTGTAGTCTTGGCTAGACTGTTAGTTTTAATTCCGCACTTGTTTTGGTTAGCCAATGCGATTAAGTTTTAGAAATGACTATTCACCCCCCCTCTAGTCGCCATCTCGACCCTATAGCCTCACAAGCTAATGAGATAGCTCTAACGCTGGTCTACGTATCCCTGTCGTCAAGTAAGACTTGTTCCCAGAACTGTTTTCGTTCTACAAGCTCCCAATTGTTTTTGACATTTGATAGCTTAAATATATATTTACGCACTAGGGCTCATTTAGTTACCTTAACAACTAATCCCTAAGGGCCTATAAAAATTATAGTGAATACCTAATAGTGCTAGGAACCTACTGTAAAAATTTTAGATCCAACACTATTACTAATTTATCACAACAATTCCTACAAGTTTATATTTTTATAATATTAAGTATCTCAAATCAATTATATGGCTTCCAAGAATATTATCAAACTATGTGAACAAAATATACTAGCAGATAGATCATGATTTTAGGAGACTAACAAACTTGATTTTATAATTTTTGGATTCCTATACTATTTTATATTGATTTTATAAGTTAACTAGAAACACACATTAGAAAAGCATTTAGAAAATGAAAAGGACCGACGGCAACCCCTTTCGGCCCAACAGCTCCCACAGCCCACGTGGAACGTCCATGCGCGCAGCGACTGGCCCAGCATCGACCCACAGTGGAAGCCCACGCGTGTGCCTACGTTTATGCAAAAGAGTCCCCGCATTCTCAAGAAATACCGCAGCACAATGAAGCACTATTTCTACATACCTCAGCTTCGCACGGGGATGCCTGCAACCTACAATTGGTAACACCCCTAGTGTTACGATCTTACTTAGCACCGAGATTTAGGCCTAAGAAAAATTTTGAAAACGACTTTCATGGATTTTTTATTTAAAATATACTTAAAGTGATAAGGGAATAATGTGTGACTCAGTTTTGTGGACTCAAATCAACGCCCAAGTTAAATTACTCAGTGCGTAAAAATATCTAGGAATGTCTGACAACAATTCTAGCAAATAGATAGCGAACGGTTTGTTCTATTAGATTAAGCATGAAAAGCATTTTTATAAACAAGATAAAATATAGCTTGTATTTATTACTTAAATAAATTAGAAGTGCAACCGTGGATTTGATGAATAGGTGTTGTTCCATGGTATTTCTGATAGCTCAAAGATCGAATTTCGTTGAGTCGGCAAATTAATAATTTGTGTTTAAAAGTGCTATCTTGGGTGAATCATATAATGGAACCTACTTAAATAGCGCTTTAATATTTTGTTCCATGAATTAGTATGAAATATTGACTATATCATGCTATGTTGATTAGTTCAAGTCGATGAGGTTTAAACCTTGTAAAAATTAAGACAAAAGTGTTAACAGGTGTTAAGTTCTAACGAGCCCCTCATCAAGTGCTAAGTCAGGGACGATATAGACGATGCTATTTTGGCATTTAAAATTTAACAAAAATGATTAGACAATATATCCATGTTTTTGTATAGTTTGATGATTCACGGCGAGTACCTTGGCTTGGTGTAGTTCGTAGGATGGTCTGATGTAGCGGGGTTACCCCAAGAATTGCTCGAAACTCCTTAGAAAACACGAAGAACCATGTTTAGTGTTCTGTTCATGAACCGGCGCGCTGCGCGATGAACTCATCTTGGCCCCCTCGTATTTTTTTCCCTAGTCAATCTTTGGTCACGCCAATTGCTTCGCTAGATAGCCGGTGGTGGGGACTGTAGGTTTGTAAAATTGGTTTAGTCGTAGTCGGGCTTTTAAGTGTTTGTTGGTATACTTTAAATAGCCTGCATGCCATCATCACCATGCCGCCGAGTGCTGGCCGGCTGTGGCCGCGCGCACTGTGGCATTGGCTGGTCTCGGCCGGCTATGACCCGACTGACCGCCGCTGCCTGCCTTAGTCGCGCGCTGTTGTTGCCTTGCTGCTGCGTTGCTACGCGCGCATGAGCAGTCACGCTGAGCTGCTGTGCCCATGCTGTGTCATGCCCCATCGTGTCATACTCAGCCAACGCCATGCAAACCTGCTGCTTGCGCTGTGTCACTATGTTATGTGCGGCGGTTGCACACTATGTCGATGTGCCTGCGTTGTTGCCGTCTCATCGAGCTACCGCCTTGTCGGGTTGTCGATGCCCTCCCCGCGCGCTCACCGTTTTGCTTCAGCCGCCCGCTCTTGGACAAGGCCAGGTGGTCCCATCGTGTAGCCGCCTATCTCCACTGTCAGATAGCATAGCTGCCTTGTCGCCCGCACGCCACAGCAAGTCGAATCACCATGTGTCGTGCACTGCTGCCGCTATGCTCTGTTGCACCCTTGTGCTGCTGTCGGTGAGCGCCGTTCAAATTCACATCGCATGGGCCATCTCAGTCCAATTCTTCGCATCGGTAGCTAGGTCACGAAGCTGGCCAACCGCCCGACCCATAGTTAGACACTTGGTGGTTATCAAAGGTATAAAAGATGGACCTTTGAAGCATGAGTCTAGTTACTTAACCTATGCATGCTAGTTTTTCATTTTATCATTCAAACCTACAACTAGCATACACCACACAAGCATGGATATTGAAATTTAAAACTTGTGCCATGCAAGCAAACATATGAAATGCACATTCAAATGCATCCACCAAGTTTATGAGCTCGCTCCCCCTACTTGTGTGTTCAAAATTTTAATTGATCCCCTTCCTTTGTCATATCTCTCCCCCTATATCAAATTCTCTCCCCCTTTGTTATCTTTTCACTATCTTTGTACACTATTTCTCCCCCTTTGTCATCAATAACCACAAAGGTTAAAATGCAGATAGTTTGAGATTATCAATGTCAATCAATGGGATGAAGATCATTTTCCCAAATTTGGTTCAATCTAGAATACTTGCCAAAGATATTTAACTCGATTTGATCTAAGTACAAGCTTCTTCACACCTCCAAATAAGGGTTATCTTATACCATGTTGAGATAAACACTAGCTCATTTTCTAGATTAAACACTAGGTTTACAAGCCCACAAACATATCATATGCTATCACTTGATCAAGTCAAGCATAGAAGCAATAGTAATACCATATAAACATCAAATTCATTTGATTTTCATGAATGAGCCTAATAAAATGGAGACCTTCAATTTGTGTATATCCTTATGCTATCAATCTTGCTTTGTTCCTTACTACTATCCCATCTTGATCTTCTTTGTTTCTAAAGACCCATTTTGTTCCAATCACATTGTGTCCCTTTGGTCTCTCTACCAATTCTCATACTTGATTTCTTGTGAAGTTATTCAATTCTTCATGCATAGCATTCACTCAATCAACATCCTTAAATGCTTCATCTATCTTCTTTGGTTCAATGGATGACACAAATGAGAAATGCTCACAAAATGAAGCTAATCTTGATCTAGTTTGTACACCTCTAGAAATATCACCAATGATAGTGTCCAATTGATGATCTCTAGCAATATTTATTGGTTGGAGTATTGAAACTTGATTGCTTATACTTGCTTGATCATTGGGTTGAGATGATGTACTAGCCACTTGATTTTGTTCATTGTCATGAGAGTCATTTGTACTAGCTTGATTTGTATAATTTTGCACATTTGAGTTAGAGAGCACTTGCACTTGATCATCTTCATCATTATTCACTTGCCTAGGCCTCAATTCACCAATATCCATGTTCTTCATGTTATTTGATAGTTGAATGCCTCTAACATCTTCCAAGTTCTCATTCTCTTCTTGTGAACCCTTGGTTTCATCAAATTCAACATCATGAACTTCCTCAAGAGTACCACTTTCCAAATTCCAAACTCTATATGCTTTGCTAGTAGTTGAGTATCCAAGTAGGAATCCTTCATCACATTTCTTGTCAAACTTCCCCAATCTAGTGGCTTTCTTCAAGATATAGCATTTGCAACCAAAGACCCAAAAATATGCAATGTTGGGCTTTCTACCATTCAAGAGCTCATATGGTGTCTTCTCTTTCAATGGGTGACAATAGAGGCGGTTGCTACAATAGCAAGCCGTATTAATAGCTTTGGCCCAAAAAGATTGACTCACATTGTACTCACTAAGCATAGACCTTGCCATATCAATGAGTGTTCTATTCTTCCTCTCAACAAGGTCATTTGATTATGGAGTGTACTTGGCCAAGAATTGATGTCTAATTCCAAATTCATCACACAACTCATCAATTCTAGTGTTCTTGAACTCACTACCATTGTCACTTCTAACTCTCTTGATGGTTGTTTCAAACTCATTGTGAATGCCCTTGACAAATGATTTGAATGTTGCAAACACATCACTTTTGTCCATTAGAAAGAATACTCAAGTGTATCTAGTATAATCATCCACTATCACAAAGCCATATTTGTTTCCTCCGATGCTAGTGTATTGTGTTGGCCCAAATAAATCCATGTGCAACAACTCAAATGCTTTACTAGTGCTCATCATGCTTGTCTTAGGATGGGTGTTTCCAACTTGTTTGCCGAGTAAGAGGGTTGCTAGAAGACCCTGCAGCCACCCATTTTCTCTTCCACTCTGCCTGGGAATCCCGCTGCAAGCCCTCCATGGCGATGGTAGCATTCATCATTGCCCTAAAGGTCGGATAGTTCCTAGTGTATAATTTCTCCTAAAGGATGTAAGAGAGGCCGCGATAGAAGCGATCCTTCTTCTTCTTGTCAATGTCCACATGAATGCCAGCATATTGGGACAAGTGATTGAACTTATTGACGTAATCCATCACTATCATACTCCCTTGTCGTAGTTCTAGGAACTTAGTCAGCTTCCGGTTGAGGACACCAGTAGGAATATAGAACTCTCTGAATGTCGCGGTGAACTCCTACCAAGTCACCGGATGATCTGGCTGTTGCATAGCATGGAAGGTATCCCACCATGCACTCACGGACCCCAATATCTGCTATGCTACAAAGCACACTTTCTACTCATCGGCCACGTTGAGCAACAGAAAGTTCTACTCCAGAATACAAAGCCAGTGCTCCGCATCTAGGGGCTCAGCTATCAGTGTGAAAGTGGGCAGGTGGGTCTTGAGGAAATCCTAGTAAGAGGAGGGTCCCTCAGGACGGTGGGCACCACCCCGATTCCCACCATTGCCCCCGTGGCCTCCGTGGGTGAAACCAGCGACAGCTTGTGCCATTAGCTCCATGGCACGGGTTGACTCGTGGCGAGCAGCCATCAGTTCCACCATCATCTCTATGTGAGTCATTAGCGGTGGTGGTGGCGGTGGCGGAAAAGGATGAGGAGCCAGAAGTGGAGCCTCCTGGATCTCCCTGTTGCCGTGCTCATTGGCCCGACCACTCTCGCTTTGGCCCTTGCCAAGACTGTGGGCCACCTCGGCACTGGTGCTCCTACATCCGGACCTTAGATTCATCTGTAAGAGATAAGAACCATCCATTTAGAACAACCTTCCTGATCAGAAGCAAGGGATTAGAGAAATTACAGCACATTTATTAAAGCATTCTTTTAGTTAATCCTATCACTTTACTAATCCAATTATATGTGTAGGGGGATTTTAGTTTAAGCAAGATGCTATTATCATGATGCATGTATCATCCTATACGTTCACTCAAGCCAGAATATAGCGGCATTCACAAAATTTTTGTCACATCGCACACTCACTTTCCGTATGCTAGATGATTTCTTACGCAACGTAAGTCAGTGCACCTGTAGAAAAACGATTAGATAAAACTAGTGCCGCTATCCTAGATAGACCATATTGCTAGGGCTTATACTTATTTACATACTTGAATCACATCCTACTTTTCGCAAAACTTTTGTTGGTCAAATTTTTAAGTTTTTTAAAAAGAGTGATGAACTCAAAACCCATTATTGGCTCTGATACCAACTGTGGTAGAACCGCCAGAAATAGCACACTTACAGAGGCGCTTGTCTTCCACCAGACACTAAGCACCACAAAAGCAAGCTACAGCGGGAAGTATCCGTCGGACACACCCCAAGGGAGAACCCGAAAGATCCATATTTTTCCTAAGGATCCAATAATGAGATCGAGTTATAATACTTAATCCATGTCATACATCTAGAGCTCATAAAAGTACATTATTACATTTCCAAAGTCAGAGTGCGGAATATTAAACAGCGGAATTAAGATAAACATCTAGCGATAAAGAATGAGGATCCGTCTGTGCCCACCAGAAGAATCCTCCACACAAAGATACTCCTCAAGTGTTACCTATAACAAGGGTAAATAAACTCTAAGTACACAATGTACTCACAAGACTTATCCGAGTAGTGGGAATAATTTTTCGACTCCAAGGAATATGATAAGCTTTTATGGTTTACTGGTTTCCCTTTTGGCAGAAAGCAATTCTATTAGTGAGTCCTTACTTATGATATTATTAGTAGCCGTATTAATTTATTATCTATCCATTCTATGTAAGCACTTGTTCTACTTTCAAGCAAGAGTTGAGCAATTAGTTCCATTTCATCACCTTCCATCTTTCAGTTCTTACTACGATGCTAGAGTTAAGACAAGCCGTACCGACTCAACGGTGATTCGTGAATCAATGTCCCTAGCTGGGTACTATGAAAACACATGCCCCACTTGTACCCCAGGCACAAGTAGGATGAACCCATCACCCTCCTGCCCTAGGTGTCTAGGTCCCCATCCAAACTTGGACTCTAAGCCCCCACTCCTGAGTCCCGAACTCAGTGCGGTGCAAGGACCTCCACCATCTCTGCCTCCAATTAGTCGGTCCAAAAAGAGCCAGATCCACGACAAGACAGCAATGAGCCTTCCCTGTGCCCATACCCAAGTATGTGCTCGAGATAATAGATCTATGACTTGCCTAGCGTCCATTGGAATGACTAGTCCTTAATCGACACAGACAAAGAAAAGTGTAACCGAGCTATGCCCTATTGACCATAGGACACAACCCCTTACACCCACCAGAACCCAAACCATATCCCTGCTCGGTCACCATTTTTCTTTCCACCATTTTATCATGAGTGATCATAATTATCACCTATTATGAGTAACGGCAGGTTACTCACGCTATCGAAATCCTGAGCATAGCAGCTACTCGACCTGTACTAGAAGGACTCATAGGTAGATATATTTATACATGTAGTTTCCATAAAATACCTGTAACAAAAATGCACATCATATATATCTTCAGTGATCATTAAAAATAGGGGTTATGCACCGGGGCTTGCCTTGGGCACGCGGTGGGTCAGCAAAGTCAGCACCAAAAGGCTACAAGTCTCCCTCCTGCATGAGGATCTCCTCCTCGTACTCCTCAATGACTTCCTCGTACTCCTGTTCGTCCACGGGCACGAACTCTACCAACTTGTGATCTAGATGCATGAAATGATGATGCAATACGTAGTAATACGGCAACAACAACTCTTAAAATAAAAATACATCTATCTAACTACTAGGCTAGTGCTACCGACCAAGGTACTAAGTTACCTACTGTTACCAATAACAAGTATGAAGCATGACATACATTATCATAGCAACTACAGGTATTCTTACTCCTAATGCTGATTTGCGCTATATATGATAAAACAAGGATAATAGCTACTCTATTCATCAACCTACTCTAGGGCTACAAAATTTACAGCAAGTACGTAATTATCTAGTGAGCCTACTGTAAAATTTTCGTAGCTATAGCTATCACCAATTTACCACAAAAATTCCTACAAATATTAATCTGCATAATACTAAGCTCTCTCTCGTTTGGATTTATGAACCTATCACTATCATAGCTATCTATAAACTAACTACACTAACAGATAGATGGCATTTTTGTGAACCTAACAAACTTAGTTTCACTATTTTTAGACATCTACAGAATTTACTATAATTTCTCAAAGTTCAGCTAAAAACTATATTGAATAAACATTTGTAATTCACTAGAAAATTAGAAAACTGATTTCACAGCGCAGCCCGCGGGCATGCACAGCACCCAACACAGCCCATGCAGCGGCGCACGAACGCGGCCCACGGTGGAGCCCGCGCGTGGCTGGTTCTTTTGTGAAAGAGCCCCCGTTCTCTACCCTATTCGCGAAACTCACTCGAGCACTATTTCACCGAGTCACGGAGTTTGCATCTACCACCCTTCCCTTTTCCTTCTTTACCATGGCCAAGTCCCTCACCACCCGCGCGTGCACTGGCGTGGCGGCGCTGGCACCGGGCTGCTACGCCGGCCACACTAGACGCTCACAGCCCTATCTAAGGAGTTGATGCTCACCTCGACGTCAATGCGAAGCGGTGGGAGGCGATACGGTGAACAGAGACACTGTCCCAAGCTCCCTCCACTGCGGTGGACTCCTCCCTACAATGGTAGGCATGTTCCCATGAGCCAAGGTACCGACAATGTGAACAAGCTCAAGGATGGGCAACAGCGACTCACCCCGAACCTACCGATCGTGGTGGCTTGACCAGAGACTAATCGAGCAAGCCTAGCCATGCGCGCAAGGCAAGCCTCACGACAGCGGCGATGGCATGACTACGATAGCAGTGCTGAGTAGGCAGTAGTAGGGCAAAATGGGGTGCGCACTAGATATAGTGGAGTAGGGCGAAGGTATAGTGCCAACGAATTGGACAGAGGTGGACTGGGCTAGGTGAAATGGATGGGCACTACCATGGAGTCTTAAAATGACTGACGGTGATGGAAATGTCAAATTGAGGCTCGGCCTCGGCTAGCAATAGTAGTGGGAGGGTTCGACGCATAGCTAGGTCCCTACTCCATCCACGGGCGCACGCAATTTCATAGATTTGGCCAACGCTGCGAGCTTGCCTCGGCGTGGCCCGGCGATAGAGGAACGGGAAAGTTAGGCAAGGCTGGCCCGGTGCTGTCGTGCTGGAACGTGGCCGTCAACTCCAAGCACAAGCGCGCACAGGCGAAGGGGAACAGCAAGACATGCAACAAGGCACTTGGCCACAAGGCCATAACCCGCAAGCCGACTACAGCTCAGTACTACACCATAGTGGACGGCACCGGCCAGGGGAGGATACACCGTAGCATTGACGAGCCGAAGTGATGGCAAGAGCAGGCGGCACTCCCACGCGTGGCAAGGCGATGTGCGGGCAGAGCCAAACATGGCCATGCGCTCATAGCACCGCATAGGCGAGCACGAAGTGGTAAGCAAACGTGACAGCAGGGCAGAGCAACTAGGCTTGCCGTAGTGCATGACGCGACTCAACATGGGCAGCGACATGGCGCAGTGGCGGCAGCGTACTAACCAGGATAGTGGGCACCACGACGACGATGGTGGTGGCTGAGCGGCCAGTGCGTGGCAACGATGGTGCGTGCATGCGTGCATGCCAGGGCACAGCAATGATGGCATAGCCTATAGTGTAGCCGGCAACGGTAGCAGCGGCAGTGCAACCAGCATGGTGGTGCGCATGGGCATGCCTGGGCGAGCGGCGACACTAGCTGGGTCACGGTGAACGTGCCCAGACATCAAAACCAACCGGGAACGTGCCTTGCACGCATTTTGAAGTTGCTACAAAAACCAACTAGATGGTCCAGTAACTACACCGCCCATTTTACGCTCTAGCTGGTATATCAGGCTACTAGAGGAAACCCTAAAACCATGCCACTACCTAATCCGATCATTCTACAAAAATTGCCGAACTTTGCTTTGTCGATCCGTTTCTTGACTTAGGAATTTCAACCAAAACATGATCGGATTCGCGTTGAATTTGATTTCCAAGCCATTCGATACACTAGCTAGTGAATCCTATTCTTAACCGCACGTATTTCATCATCGCCTACAAAGCTCATGCTACAAACTTTATCAAAGTTTCGTATATGCATTCAATAGCATTTCTGTTCCATAAAAATTCATTTAGAACCCTAAGTAATACAACGCGACATGAAATGTAACATGCGTTTTGTGTTTCAATTGAACATTTCAAGTTCTGTATATTGCTTTATACTCTATATTACACACATTTACACACAAGTATGATGCTCATGCAGTGTTTTAGCAAAAAGCTGTATAGTGTAACACCGGGGGTGTTACACATGTTTGGCACACTCTCATCTTCTTTCATCTTGAAGCTAGCAAATTTCTTCTTGAGAATGTATGCCTTTTCACCCTTCATTGCCTTGGTGCCCTTGAATGATTCTTCCAACTTCTTCCAAGCGTCATGAGCCATCTCAATATTCTTGATTTGCTCAAATGTTCTCTCATTAATTGCATCATGAATGGCACTTAGAGCAATGTCATTGTTTTAGAGAAGCACTTCTTCGACCACAGTGGGATTCTCTGGATCGGCAGCCTCAATTTTGATTTCTACCACCTTCCACACCCTTCTATTAATTGACTTGATATGTGTGGTCATCTTTGACTTCCAATATGGATAATTTGTGCCATCAAATTGGGGTGGCTTCTTGGTGTTGTTGATTTGAGCCATTTTTACACTGAAGGTTGTTAAGCCTCAAATTACGGTGACCTCGGCTTTAATACCACTTGAAAGGTCCTAATGGCTAGAGGGGGTGAATAGCCTATTAAAATTTTCTACAAGAACACTTAGCAAACCAGTTAGACAAATATGAGGTGAAGCGAGTGTTGACCTAGCCTACTAAAAATGCAAGCCACCTACCATGATTCTAGTTTCTATAGTCTCTATCCACACAATGGCTATGTCACTACATGAAGTTAGTGTGCTCTCAAAGGCTAACTAAAGAGCCATACTAACCAATCTAACAAGCTCTCATGACTTGCTACACTAAAAAGATTGACAACTAGTTTGCGGTAATGTAAAGAGAGAGAGAGCAAGATGGTTATACCGCTGAGTCTAGGAATGAACCAATCAATCACAAGAATGAACACCAATGAAGACCAATCACCTTGAAATCAAATGATGACACAATGATTTTATACCGAGGTTCACTTGCTTGCCGGCAAGCTAGTCCTCGTTGTGGTGATTCACTCACTTAGAGGTTCACACGCTAATTGGCATCACATAGCAAACCCTCAATAGGGTGCCGCACAACCAACACAAGATGAGGATCACACAAGCCATGAGCAATTTACTAGAGTACGTTATGGCTCTCCACCGAGGAAAGGTCAAGAACCTCTCACAATCACCATGATCAGAGCTAGAGACAATAACCAACCTCTGCTCGATGATCCTCACTGCTCCAAGCCATCTAGGTGGCGGCAAACACCAAGAGTAATAAGAGAATCCCACAGTGAAACACGAACACCAAGTGCCTCTAGATGCAAACACTTAAGCAATGCACTTGGATTCTCTCCCAATCTCACAAAGATGATGAATCAATGATGGAGATGAGTGGGAGGGCTTTGACTAAGCTCACAAGGTTGCTATGTCAATACAAATGGCCAAGAGAGAGAGCTAGAGCTGGCCAAATGGTATTTATAGACACCCCTAAACAATAGGGTCGTTGGCTCAATTATTGGGCTAACTATGAGATGACCAGACGTGCACGTCGTGTGCACCGGTCATGTATATTGAACGCATCTAGTGTGGTGACCGAATGCGTCCGGTCGCTGCATTTGGTCGCAGCCAAACCGCCATGTGTCCTATTCAAATTGTTTAGCCATTCACACCTAATGGCTATCTCTACACACAGTAATGCTAGTGACTGGACGCACAGTTAGAAATCGACCGGATGCGGAAGACGTAGCATCCGGTTGAGTCCAGACAGCTCCTAGAGCTGCTCTAGGCCGACCAGATGCTCCTAGCGTTCGATCAATTATAGCGCTAAAACCCAAGTCTACTGGTTCACCCATACGCATCCAGTGTGGCGACCGGATGCGTCCAGTCATAGCGTTCGATCACTATGTTCGGTCGCTGTGTCTGGTCGATTCTAGAGAGCTCCCAAAGACGCTCTAGGATGACCGGATGCACCCCTACGTCCGGTCCTCTCTGGACCAATCACCCGCACTCCACGTCACCTCGACCGGACGCTCAACAGTGATTGCTCAGCGTCCGATCACTGCTATGACCTAGAATCCAGTCAACTCTACCGCGCCTGGCCAGAACACCGGACGCGTCTGGTATGGATATCAAACGCGTCCGGTCACATCGGTAAGATACCAGACGTGTCCAGTCCACATGTCGAATGCGTCTGGTCACCCCGTGACCAGCGCATTCAACTCCTTTTCAACTCTATCTTCTTTACCCTTGCTTAAATGTGTCAACCACTAAGTGTATCACCATGTGCACATGTGTTAGCATATTTTCACAAATGTTTTCAAGGGTGTTAGCACTCCACTAGATCCTAAATGCATATGCAATGAGTTAGAGCATCTAGTGGCACTTTGATAACCGCATTTCAATACGAGTTTCACCCCTCTTAATAGTATGGCTATCGATTCTAAATGTGATCACACTCACTAAGTGTCTCGATCACCAAAACGAAAAACTCCTATCAAGTTTACCTTTGCCTTGATCTTTTTGTTTTTTCTTCTTCTTTTCTAAGTCCAAGCATTTGATCATTACCATGCCATCACCATCATCATGTCATGATCTTCATTTGCTTCATCACTTGGAGTAGTGCTACCCATCTCATAATTACTTTGATAAACTAGGTTAGCACTTAGGGTTTCATCAATTCACCAAAACCAAACTAGAGCTTTTAGCTATTCACCCCCTCTCTAGCCATTAGGACCTTTCAAGTGGTATTAGAGCTGTGGTCACCATAATTTGAGGCTTAACAACCTTTGGTGTCAAAATGGCTCAAATCAACAACACCAAGAAGCCACCCCAATTTGATGGAACAAATTATCCATATTGGAAGTCAAAGATGACCACACATATCAAGTCAATCAATAGAAGGGTGTGGAAGGTGGTAAAAACCAAAATTAAGATTGCCGATCCAGAGAATCCCACCGCAGCCGAAGAAGTGCTTCTCCAAAACAATGACATTGCTCTAAGTGTCATTCATGATGCAATTAATGAGAGAACATTTGAGCAAATCAAGAACATTGAGATGACTCATGATGCTTAGAAGAAGTTGGAAGAATCATTCAAGGGCACCAAGGCAATGAAGGGTGCAAAGGCATATATTCTCAAGGAGAAATTTGCTAGCTTCAAGATGAAGGAAGATGAGAGTGTGTTGGACATGTTACATCGGATGGAAGTGTTTGTCAATGATCTCAAAGCACTTGGTGAGAAGGTGGAGGACAAGGACTTCTCTCATACGTTCTTGAAATGCTTACCCACAAGATTTGGCATGTTGGTCACCTTGCTAGTGAGGACTGGATTGGACAAAATGACACCAAACCAAATCTTAGGAGATATCATGACCGATGATGCTTATAGAGATGATGACGAGAAGGAAGAAAAGAGGGAGAAGAAGGATGACAAGAAGAAGAGTATGGCATTCAAGGCCACATCATCCAAGGGCAAGGCAAAGCAAGAATCATCAAGTGAAGATGAAGACTTGAGCTTTGATGAGATGGATGATGAGAAGATGGCTCTCTTTGTCAAGAGATTTGGAAAGTTCATGATGAAGAAGGGCTACCATGCTAGAAGAAAGAAGTCTTCATCCAAGAACAAGGAAGAGTCAAGAAGGTGCTTCAATTGCAGAAGCAAAGATCATCTTGTTGCTCAATGCCCATACAATAGTGACAATGATGATGACAAGGACAAGAAGGAAAAGAAAGTGAAGAAGAAAAAGATGACCTTCAAGAAGAAGAAGAAGAAGGGTGGTTCATATGTGGTCACTTGGGATAGTGATGCTTCCTCAAGTGATGATGATGATAGTGATGATGACAAGACCACCAAGAAGAAGGCACTTGCAAGCATTGCTATAAATGAGAAGCCTTCTCTCTTCGACACTCCATCATGCTTCATGGCTAAGGCCACTAAGGTACAAACTTGTGATGATAGAAGTGATGAGGAACATGATAATGAAAATGAAAGTGATAGTGATAATGATGAACCAACTAAAGATGAACTACTTGACATGCTAGATGATGCTAAAGAACACTTTGACATTAAGAGAAGGAAATGCAAAAGCTTGCATAAGGAAATAAAAGCTCTTAAGCAAGCCCTTGATGAGCTCAATGCATCTCATGAGAGGCTAGAGGAAGCCTATGAGAAGCTTAGCAAGGCTCACAAGAAGCTTGAAAAAGCTCATTCCTCTTTGGTTAATGAACATAATGAGAAGAAGCATGTTGAGACATGTGATGTAGGCTTAACTTGTGATATAATTGATGAATCATTCTATAAGTCTATCATTGTTGCTCTTACTAACCCTTCTTGTAGCACTTCTACTTCTACCTCATCTAGTAGTGATGGTTTCACTTATGATGCCTCACTAATGGTTGAGAATGAGACCCTCAAGAAGGAGGTCAATAAGCTAACTCACACCTTGGCTAAGGCCTATGGTGGTGAGGACCGCTTGCTTATGTGCTTAGGTAGCCAAAGAGCTTCTCTCTACAAAGAGGGATTGTGCTATACCCCTAAGAAAGACAAGGCAGCCTTTGCTCCTCACAAGACTAGTTTTGTAAAGAATAATGGTCGGTTTTGCACTAGTTGCAAGCAAGTTGGTCATAAAGAGCATGAGTGCAAGAACAAGAGCAAAAATGCTAATGTATCCTCAATTAAGATTAATTCTTTCTATGTGCTTACCAAGGGTGCAAATGGTGTAAAGGCTAAGTTTATTGGTACACCATGGATGGGCTCAAAGAAGAAAGCTATTTGGGTGCCAAAGAGCTTGGTCACTAACCTTCAAGGACCCAAGCAAGTTTGGGTACCTAAAAAGAATTGATCTTCTTTTATAGGTCAATTACAAAGCTAGAGGAAGGCATTGGGTTCTTGATAGTGGGTGCACTCAACACATGACCGGTGATGCAAGAATGTTCAACTCAATCAACACCAATGGCAATGATGGTTATGATAGTATTACATTTGGTGACAATGGCAAAGGCAAGGTCAAGGGGCTCGGTAATATTGCAATATCCAATGACATAAGCATATCCAATGTGTTGCTAGTAGAGAGCTTGAACTTCAATTTGCTATCCGTGGCTCAATTATGTGATCTTGGATTCAAATGCATATTTGGAGTAGATGATGTAGAGATCATAAGTGTAGATGGCTCTAACTTGATCTTCAAGGGCTTTAGATATGAGAATCTATACTTAGTTGATTTCAATGCTAGTAAAGCTCAACTATCTATATGTTTGTTCACTAAGTCTAGCATGGGTTGGTTATGGCATAGAAGGCTTGGTCATGTTGGAATAAAACAACTGAATAGATTAGTTAAGCATGACTTGGTTAAAGGCTTGAAAGATGTGTTTGAGAAGGATAAGCTTTGTAGCTCTTGTCAAGCTGGCAAACAAATTGGAAACACCCATCCTAAGAAAACATGATAAGCACTAGTAAAGCATTTGAGTTGTTGCACATGGATTTATTTGGGCCAACACAATACACTTGCATCGGAGGAAACAAATATGGCTTTGTGATAGTGGATGATTATACTAGATACACTTGGGTATTCTTTCTAGTGGACAAAAGTGATGTGTTTGCAACATTCAAATCATTTGTCAAGGGCATTCACAATGAGTTTGAAACAACCATCAAGAGAGTTAGAAGTGACAATGGTAGTGAGTTCAAGAACACTAGAATTGATGAGTTGTGTGATGAATTTGGAATTAGACATCAATTCTTGGCCAAGTACACTCCATAATCAAATGACCTTGTTGAGAGGAAGAATAGAACACTCATTGATATGGCAAGGTCTATGCTTAGTGAGTACAATGTGAGTCAATCTTTTTGGGCCGAAGCTATTAACATGGCTTGCTATTGTAGCAACCGCCTCTATTGTCACCTATTGAAAGAGAAGACACCATATGAGCTCTTGAATGGTAGAAAGCCCAACATTGCATATTTTCGGGTCTTTGGTTGCAAATGCTATATCTTGAAGAAAGCCACTAGATTGGGGAAGTTTGACAAGAAATGTGATGAAGGATTCCTACTTGGATACTCAACTACTAGCAAAGCATATAGAGTTTGGAATTTGGAAAGTGGTACTCTTGAGAAAGTTCATGATGTTGAATTTGATGAAACCAAGGGTTCACACGAAGAGAATGAGAACTTGGAAGATGTTAGAGGCATTCAACTTTCAAATGACAAGAAGAACATGGATATTGGTGAATTGAGGCCTAAGCAAGTGAATGATGATGAAGATGACCAAGTGCAAGTGCTCTCTAACTCAAATGTGCAAAATGATACAAATCAAGCTAGCACAAATGGCTCTCATGACAATGAACAAAATCAAGTGGCTAGACATCATCTCAACCCAATGATCAAGCAAGTGCAAGCAATCAAGTTTCAATACTCCAACCAATAAATATTGCTAGAGATCATCTATTGGACACTATCATTGGTGATATTTCTAGAGGTGTATAAACTAGATCAAGATTAGCTTTATTTTGTTAGTATTTCTCATTTGTGTCATCCATTGAACCAAAGAAGATAGATGAAGCATTGAAGGATGTTGATTGAGTGAATGCTATGCATTAAAAAATGAATAACTTCACAAGAAGTTTGGCATGAGTGATAGCAAAGCTATTAGTACACCAATAGGAACAAATGGCAACTTGGATAGTGATGCAAGTGGTAATATGGTGGATCAAAAAATATCGATCTATGATTGGAAGCCTACTCTATGTGACCGCATTAAGGCTGGATGTCATGTTTAGTGTATGCATGTGTGCAAGATTTCAAGCCTCACCAAGAGAAAGTCATTTGAAGGCTACAAAGAGAATATTGAGGTAATTGAAGCATACACAAAATATTGATTTGTGGTATCCCAAAGGAGCAAAGTTTGAGCTAGTTGGTTACTCTGACTCGGATTTTGCGGGATGCAAGGTTGAAAGGAAGAGCACCTCGGGCATATGTCAATTGTTGGGAAGATCCCTTGTTTTGTGGTCATCAAAGAAGCAAAATAGTATTACATTATCAACCACTGAAGCCGAATACATATCCGCCGGTAGTTGTTGTGCACAAATACTTTGGATGAAGGCCACCTTAAATGACTTTGGAATCAAGTTCAAAAAAGTGTCATTGCTATGTGACAATGAGAGTGCAATCAAGTTAACCAACAATCCGGTTCAACATGCAAGAACAAAGCACATTGATGTCCGCCACTATTTCATAAGAGATCACCAACAAAAAGGGGACATTTGCATTGAGAGTGTAGGTACCGAAGATAAACTTGCCGATATATTCACCAAGACATTAGATGAGAAAATGTTTTACAAGCTAAGGAATAAGTTGAACATATTAGATTTCTCAAATATGTGTTGGTGCACCTCCCCACTTATATGACATGTCTCTTCTTCGAGCAATCCAAGGTAAAAGTTGATTGGCATGGCATACATTCTTGCTAAGGACATGTTTAGTGCATCTAGTCATCTTTACCATTTGATAGGCTCATTCATGAAAATCAAATGATTTTGATGCTTGTATGGTACCACTATTGCTTCTATGCTTAATTTGGTCTAGTGGTAGCATATGACATATTTGTGGGCTTGTAAACCTAGTGTTTGATCTAGAAAATGAGCTATAAGTGTTTAACTCAACATGGTATAAGATAACCCTTATTTAGAGGTGTGAAGAAGCTTGTCCTTAGATCAAACCGAGTTAAATGTCTTTGGCAAGTATTCTAGATTGAACCATATTTGGGAAAATGATCCTCACCCCATTGATTGACTTTGATAAATCTCAACCTATCTATATTTTAAACCTTTGCAGTCATTGATGACAAAGGGGGGGGGGAATATTGTACAAGGATAGTGAAAAGATAACAAAGATATAAGTGATAGGGGGAAACTTGACATAGGGGGAGAGATATGACAAAGAAAGGAGATCAATTAAAATTTTAAGCACTCTAGTAGTGGGGGCAAACTCATAAATTTGATTGATGCATTTGAATGTGCATTTCATATGTTTGCTTGCATGGCACAAGTTTTAAATTTCAATACCCATGCTTGTGTGGTGTATGCTAGTTGTAGGTTTGAATGATAAAATGAAAAACTAGCATGCATAGGTTAAGTAACTAGACTCATGCTCATATTATGAAAACTAGAGCCTTACTTCTAATGATGATCTCATGGGGTATTCTAGTTTTTTGTGTATATCTAGTTACTAATGGTGCTAAGGATGGTATATTGGTGCACTCCGATTGGTATCACGCTTCAAAGGTCCATCTTTATACCTTAGCATCATTTGGTAGACATTATCTCCTATATTTCCTATCTAAGCATATGTGCAAGCTACAATCCAAACTCTTAGCACATATGTAGGGGAGCAATTGCTACCATTTGGGGTTCATAAAACTTGTCCATATTCTTTTACACATGGTAAATATGCTTGGACAAGCAACATGGATTCAATTGAATTTCAATTCATATCTTTGTGAAAGGGTTGTCATCAATTACCAAAAAGGGGGAGATTGAAAGCTCTAGTTTGGTTTTGGTGAATTGATGAAACCCTAAGTGCTAACCTAGTTTATCAAAGTAATTATGAGATAGGTAGCACTACTCCAAGTGATGAAGCAAATGAAGATCATGATATGATGATGGTGATGGCATGGTGATGATCAAATGCTTGGACTTGGAAAATAAGAAAGAAAAACAAAAAGCTCAAGATAGGTAAAACTTGATAAGAGCTTTTTTGTTTTAGTGATCGAGACACTTAGTGAGTGTGATCATATTTAGGATCGATAGCCATACTATTAAGAGGGGTGAAACTTGTGTCAAAATGTGGTTATCAAAGTTCCACTAGATGTTCTAACTCATTGCATATGCATTTAGGATCTAGTGGAGTGCTAACACCCTTGAAAACATTTGTGAAAATATGCTAACACATGTGCACAAGGTGACACACTTGGTGGTTGGCACATTTGAGGAAGGGTAAAGAAGATAGAGTAGAAAAGGAGTTGAACACGCTGGTCACGGGGTGACCGGACGCATCCGGTATCTTCCCGACATGACTGGACGCGTCCGATTTCCATACCGGACATGTTCGGTATTCTGGCCAGGCACGGTAGAGTTGACCGGACTCTAGGTCGTAGCAGTGACCGGACGATGAGCAATCACTGTTGAGCATCTGGTTGAGGTGATGTGGAGCACGGGTGTTGGTCCAGAGAGGACCGGACGCACCAGACGCGTCCAGTCGGCCACACCAGACGCGTCCGGTCACAGTTGAGCGGCTCTAGGAGCTCTCTGGACTTGACCAGACGCAGCGACCGGACGCATCCGGTCGCCACACCAGACGTGTCCGATGTGATCCAGCAAGTCTCGGGTTTTCAGCTATAATTGATCAAACGCTAGGAGCGTCTGGTCCGGTGTGACTGGATGCTTCCGGTTGGCCTAGAGCGGCTCTGGGAGCTCTCTAGACTCGACTGGACGCTACGTCTCCCGTGTCCGGTTGTTTTTAACAACGCGTCCGATCATGTAGTATTAGCCATTGGGAGCGAATGGCTAAACAATTTAAATAGGACACGTGGCGGTCAAGCAGTGACTGGATGCGTTCAGTCGCCACACCGGACGCGTCCGGTCGTCCCGCAGTCAGCCCAATAATTGAGCCAACGGCTCTATTGTTTAGGGGTGTCTATAAATATCATTTGGCCAGCTCTAGCTCACTCTCTTGGCTATTTGTATTGACATAGCCCTCTTGTGAGCTTAGCCAAAGCCCTCCCACTCATCTCCATCATTGATTCATCATCTTTGTGAGATTGGGAGTGAATCCAAGTGCATTGCTTGAGTGTTTGCATCTAGAGGCACTTGGTGTTCGTGTTTTACTGCGGGATTCTCTTGTTACTCTTGGTGGTTGCCGCCACCTAGATGGCTTGGAGCAGCGTGGGTCGTCGAGCGGAGGTTGGTGATTGTCTTCGGCTTTGATCGTGGTGATTGTGAGGGGTTCTTGACCTTTCCCCGGTGGAGAGTCAAAATATACTTTAGTAAATTGCTCGTGGCTTGTATGATCCTCATCTTGTGTTGGTTGTGTGGCACCCTATTGAGGGTTTGATGTGTGATGTCAATTAGCGCATGAACCTCCAAGTGAGTGAATCGCCACAACGAGGACTAGCTTGCTGGTAAGCAAGTGAACCTCGGTAAAAAATCATTGTGTGATCATTTGATTCTGAGGTGATTGGTCTTCATTAGTATGCATTCTTGTGATTGATTGGTTCATTTCTCGACTTGGCGGTATAACCATCTCGCTCTCTCTCTTTACAATACCACAAACTAGTTGTCAAGCTCTTTAGTGTAGCTAGTCGTGAGAGCTTGTTAGTTTGGTTAGTGTGGCTCTTTAGTTAGCATTTGAGATCATACTAACTTAGTATAGTGACATAACCATTGTGTGGATAGAGACTATAGAAACTAGAATTGTGGTAGGTGGCTTGCATTTTTAGTAGGCTAGCGCAACACTCGTTTTGCCTCATATTTGTCTAACCGATTTGCTAAGTGTTGTTGTAGAAATTTTTAATAGGCTATTCACCCCCCCTCTAGCCATTAGAACCTTTCAGCTACTTCGTCGCCGGCGCCATGGCCACGACTGGAGACTCGAGATAAGGTACATCATCTTCAAATTCTATATCTAAGTCAAGTTTACCCACTGATCTGCACCTAGAGGTACTACAAATCCCAACACTGTATACATACCCTCAAGTTTGATGTCTAGTAGAATGACAATGAATCTCATGAACAAAAGATGGAGCATAGCATGCAGGTGTTCTTCTCCCGGATTTCGTTTCATCACTTACATATTTTTCTGAGTTAAACTCATATTTATATGTTGTGGGGAAGATGATAGGTCCTTCAACCCAACCGTCAAATGTGCACCCTTTCCCTAGTTCTTTTTTCAGCTATTACAGAAAGAAGCATGAGCTGGAAACTCTGTGCAAGTAATAGATGTATTAGGATATCTAAATTACCTGATCCATCTTTAACAATCCATCCCAATCCTGTTTGGAGATAAGTTCATGTGTCGTCTCATATGATAAATTGAGCCGATAGTTGAGATCCCCTAACAATATAATCCTTCTGAAAAATTTAAGAGCGCATTTAATATAGAAGCCATGGAAATAGTTGATTCAGTGCATATTGGAGCATAGCGCAAAGTACTAAAGACACGGATTAACTCACTCATTTTTTTGAAAGAATGGATTAACTCACTCATGGTCATGTATTCTTCTGGGCACGCCTACCATATGAACTGAGTTAAAAACTGTCCTTCTATGGATTTCTTCAACATTTGTGTTTCTCTTTAGTTCATTGCCATTTTTTTCACCAGAGGCCAGGTGGCAACTTACAAAGCAAAAATGAGTTTCATGTATAGTCAAGCTGACTGATATTGATCCCTGAAGCATATTGAAGGAACAAATCTTAGCATGTGATTTATTTAGACAAACAAATCTAAAGAAGTATGTCCATGATGAATACAATAGTAAGAAGCTACATGTTAACATTTAAGGAAATAAAATATTTTAAAATGATAAACTGTCTCTCTTGAAACAAAACTCAACTTTCTCTTTTCACTATTCTTGAAAGTATGGTAGTATCAAACATGCATTTTTCAACTCCAGTTCTCAGGAGAAATATATTAAAATCATTGTGGACAATGCGACAAGCAACATTTTAGGATTCCAAGTATGAGACAATTATTGTTGTAATATAAAGCTTCATGAGTAATAATAAAAGACAAAATTTGGCACTTGCTTTGTTACCAATAAAACCCCTTGTACCTACACCTACAATTGACACTCTCAAATTCTGAATGTGCTTCTGCAGGCTTCTCCGAACCCATACCGAAAGAAATACTCCTACCATTTGCTTGCTTATTACCCGGACATACTGCAGTCTTTTTCTTTTAATCCCATTACAATTGTTAACACCAAAGGCTAAATCCAATGGCTGAAGATGGCGAGCTGAATTGGATGATTTTGCATTGTGCAACAGATGAAGCTCCCTGTCACTGTCATTGTTGGATTCATTATGCAATTCATTGTCCATTGCAAGAACACAATCTGATGGATTAAACCTTCTTAGTGGAGGAGAGTCACTATGGCATTTGAACTTTGATTTATCCGAACACTTATTCAAAGTTTCATGGATGATATGCTCCCATATTGCAACTGGACGAGTGTCTGTTGGCTATAATATGGGCTTGGCCCATATAATATTTAATAATTCAAATAAAACTCTATGGTATGTAACATTAAGCGTTGTATGGTTTAATACCATACGGGATTTTGACTGAATGTTAACTCAGCTTATATGGTTGGAAATTATTCATCTAAATTGAGAAGCTGAGAAAAGGACAAAGGTGTGCCACACGCGCGCGCGCCGCTGCCGCCGCCGGCCGGGCCGTGGGCGCGGGCCATGACCGTGGCAGGCGGCGAGCGGGTGTGGCCAGTCTTTTGCCACTTAATCCACATAATCACGGGAGTTACTCCCTTTGATGGTGGAGGTGAACTGATTGCGTCAGTTACCGTCCTTTCCGCTTCCGATTTTCTGTCTCCTAGGATTCTCTGCTGCCCCTCTCCCTTCCCGTCGCACCCATATATCCGAGTCCTTCGTCAGTCCAGATCTGAGTCTTCCGCAACCGCTCCCGAGAGAAACCACATCTCAGCAGCCTTCTGGCTTCCCCGTCCCTTACCTCTGCGCGCACGGAGCAGCGGGATAGCAGGTGCCTCCGAAACCCTTGCCCACTTGAGAACCTTGCACGGGGTGTGTGGCGATTAGGTTTTTGGGGAGTGATCCGCGATTGCTCATCTCTTCCTGGTGGTGATCACTTTTGGAACCCGTCTTCTTCCCGGTGATTGTCTATGGAACAATAAGGCATCTTCTTCCTGGTGATCCGTTCGTGGGACTGCACTGTGAACATCATCTTGCACCGACTGTGGTCCGCGACTTCTAGCAATGCACTATGTCGACTAGTGTGAATGGAGCCTCCGATGCCCTCAGCATGGGACCTTCCGCTAGGTACAGTCTATTCTTTCTGATTACTGTAATCTTCGCTTTTACTGTATTTATCTGTATGTCATCTCTGCATGTTGTAGCGTTCATTAGAGATATACACATGCACATATATGCCGTCATGAACCTACTGATGTTAATTTTCTAGATTAAACTTATAATGAAAGTGCCTAAACTTCTAACAATCCAAAAACCTAATGTTAGGCAATTTTTTGTCAGTGGTTTTGCTGCTGCTTTGAAGCCAAATAGTTTTGATGATAAGAATTTCATGATATGGCATGCCAAGATGGTATTGTGGTTGACTACAATGAACTGCTATCACGCCACACAGGGGAAGCCTGAACAGTTTACTCCTGAGGAGGAGAAAAAGTTCTTGGCTACCGATAACCTATTTCGAGGCGCCGTGATCAGTGCACTTCATCCCAAGTATGAGAAAAACTACATATCTTTCAGATCAGGCAAAGAGTTATGGGATGCTCTTGAGGCAAAGTTTGGAGTTTCTGATGCTAGCAGTGAGCTGTACCTTATGGAGTAGTTGTATGACTACAAAATGGTTGAAAACCGTTCTGTGGTCGAACAAGCTCATGAGATACAGGCGCTAGCAAAGGAACTAGAATATTTTCCATGTTTGTTGCCCGACAAGTTTGTGGCCGACGGTATAATCGCTAAGCTGCCACCTTCTTGGAGGGACTTTGCTACTTCTCTAAAACACAAGAGACAAGAGTTTAGCGTGGCTGAGCTTATTGGATCTCTTGATGTTGAGGAGAGTGCGAGAGCAAAAGACAACCATGGAAAAGGAGTTGAGTCTTCCACCGCCAATATGGTGCAGAAGAAAAACTTATTTGCATCTCATAATAAAAAGAAGAAGAACATGCAAGAGAACAACAATGCAAAACCTAAGCAAACTGCATAGTTCAAGAAGAAAAACAACAAGAAAGGTGGAGGTTGCTTTATTTACGGGAGTGATGAGCATTGGGCAAGTGCGTGCCCAGACCGTAAATATAAGCAAGAAAAGAAATCAGCAAATGTGGTGATTAGCGAGACTAGAGGAACATCTGGGTATGGTAATTTATTCCCTTTTGTTCTTTTAGTTTGTCTTTCACCTGAGTGGTGGATGGATAGCGGTGCTAATATTCATGTGTGTGCTGATGTTTCTTTGTTTACTTCCTATCAGGCCGACAGGACTAGAGCCTTGCTGATAGGAAACGGTTCGCATGCGTGTGTTCTTGGTGCTGGTATGGTCGTTCTGAAGTTTACTTCAGGAAAGATAGTGCTATTAAAGAATGTGCAGCATGTCCCCTCCATCAAGAAGAATCTTGTTAGCGCTTCTCAAATGTGTCGTGATGGCTTTAAAATTGTGCTTGATTCCAATAAGTGTGTTGTGTCAAGACATGGAACATTTGTTGGAAAAGGTTATGATTATGGAGGCTTGTTCCGCTTATCTTTGATTGATGATGTGTGTAATAAAGTGGTGAACAATGTTAATGTTTCAGATGAGTCGAATATATGGCATTCACGACTTTGTCACATTAATTTTGGTTGTCTCACGTGGCTTGCAAATCTGAATTTAATCCTGAAATTTAACTTAGTCAAAGATTCTAAGTTCTAGGTGTGTGCAATCGAAGCAACCGCGCAAGCCTCACAAGGCTGCTGAGGCGAGGAACTTGGCACCATTAGAACTCGTTCATTCTGATTTATGTGAAATGAATGGCGAATTGATTAAAGGCGGTAGACGATACTTCATGACATTTATAGATGATTGTACTAGATTTTGCTACGTATATTTATTAAAAACTAAAGATGAAGCATTGCATTATTTTAAAGTCTATAAAGCTAAGGTAGAAAATCAACTTGAGAAGAAAATCAAGCGTTTACGGTCCAATCGCGGGGGAGAATATTTCTCAAATGAATTTTCTGAGTTTTGCGTGGTGCATGGAATTATTCATGAGAGGACGCCACCATACTCACCACAATCTAATGTGATTGCAGAGAGAAAGAACCATACTCTAACTGATTTGGTAAATGCCATGTTAGAGACTGCAGGACTATCTAAGGAATGGTGGGGTGAGGCTACATTGACAGCATGTCATGTCCTGAATAGAGTGCCCACAAAGAACAAAGAAATTACACCATTCGAGGAATGGGAGAAGAAGAGATTAAATCTCTCTTACCTACGAACTTGGGGTTGTTTGGCAAAGGTGAATATGCCAATAAACAAAAAGCGAAAGCTTGGACCAAAGACTATTGATTGTGTCTTTCTTGGTTATGCTATTCACAACGTGGGTTATAGATTTTTAATTATAAATTCTAGTATTCCTGAGATGGCTGTTGATACAATCATGGAATCTAGAGACGCTACATTTTTTAGAATGAGTTTCCCATGAAAAATATACCTAGCACGACTAGTCATGAATTTATAATTCCCCATGAGCATGAAAATTTTATTCCGATAGAACAAACTGAGGAACCCTATATGTAAAATCCTGAGGAGGATGACACTATAGTCACAAGAAAAAGTAAGAGACAGAGGACTGCAAAGTCTTTTGATGATGACTATATTGTATACCTTGTGGATGACACACCAACGACCATTGAAGAGGCATATTCCTCTTCTGATGATGACTTATGGAAGGAAGCAGTACGGAGTGAGATGGATTCTGTTATGTCTAATGGAACTTGGGAAATTGTCGATCGTCCCTATGGGTGCAAGCCTATAGGGTGCAAATGGGTGTTCAAGAAAAAGCTTAGGCCTGATGGTACTGTCGAGAGGTACAAGGCAAGGCTTGTGGATAAGGGTTATACTCAAAAGAAAGGTGAGGATTTCTTTGATACTTATCCACTGGTTGCCCGATTGACCACAATTCGAGTTTTGCTTTCTCTGGCAGTCTCTTATGGTCTTATCGTTTATCAAATGGACGTTAAGACAGCTTTCCTAAATGGAGAGTTGGAGGAGGAGATCTATATGGATCAGCCGGATGGGTTTGTAGTAAATGGTCAAGAAGGCAAGGTGTGTAAATTATTAAAGTCATTATATGGCCTGAAACAAGCTCCTAAGAAGTGGCATGAGAAGTTCGACAGAACTTTAACATCTGTTGGCTTTGTTGTGAATGAAGCTGACAAATGTGTGTACTATCGGTATGATGGGGGTGAAGAAGTCATTTTGTGCTTATATGTTGATGACATACTGATCTTTGGATCCAGCCTCAAAGTGATCAAGGAGGTAAAGGAATTTTTAACTAATAATTTTGAGATAAAAGATTTGGGAGAGGCTGATGTTATTCTTAATATCAAGCTTTTGAGAGAAGGTGATGGTGGGGTAACTCTGTTACAATCCCACTATGTGGAAAAGTGCTGAGTCATTTTGGGTTTAGTGACTGTGCACCTGCTCCTACACCTTATGACCCTAGTGTGCTATTGAGGAAAAATCAGATAATAGCAAGGGATCAGTTGAGATATTTCCAGATCATTGGTTCGCTCATGTATCTTGCTAGTACAACAAGGCCTGACATCTCTTTTATTGTGTGCAAGTTGAGCCGGTTTGTGTCAAACCCGGGAGATGATCACTGGTGCGCTCTTGAGAAAGTGATGCGCTATCTAAAAGGCACCATGAGCTACGGTATTCGTTATACCGGACATCCAAAGTGTTGGAAGGCTATTGTGATGCGAACTGGATCTCTGATGCTGATGAGCTTTATGCCACAAGTCGATATGTGTTTTCGCTTAGAGGTGGCATTGTTTCCTAGAAGTCTTGCAAGCAAACTATCTTAACGAAGTCTACAATGAAAGCAGAACTCACAGCATTAGACACTGCTGGCTCTAAGGCCGAGTGGCTTCGTGATCTCCTTATGAATTTACCGGTTGTTGAAAACCCCATACCGACTATTTCTATGAACTGCGATAACCAGACTGTGATTACAAAGGTTAACAGTTCTAAGGACAACATAAAGTCCACAAGTCATGTTAAGAGACGATTAAAATCTATCAGAAAATTAAGAAACTCCAGAGTAATAGCGTTGGACTATGTTCACACGTCTAACAATCTGACAGATCAGTTCACTAAGGGTCTGTCACGTAATGTGATAGAAAGTGCATCGAGAAAGATGGGTTTGAGACCCACTTGAAATTTACTATAGTGGTAACCTGTTCTATGTGATCGGAGATCCCGTGAAGTAGAATGGTAAAACAAGCTAGTAGTAAATTGTGAGGAAAGATCCTTAGTAAGACTTATTTCTGATGCATATCTTTCCTATCTGTAAGGTAGGTTGATTTTTGCCTTAATGTGTTTCAAGTGGCTTGCTAAAGTAAAGATGTTGTCCTACAGAATATCTTTTAAGGAGCACACCTATATGAGTCAGGCTGCTGGTCATAGTCTATGAGATTTGAGTGATCTCTAAATACTCATGAAAGGCACTGGAGTATGACTTATATGCTTCAAATAGAGGGGATGTCTTGTGCAGCCAAGTATCAGCTAAGGACTTTAGTGACATTCACCTCACACAAAACTGGCAATTCAAGGCTTAGTCTATTGTTCAGTTGTGACTGAGTGAAACTATTACTCTAGATGTATGTTCAACTTAACAGTCTCCATCGAAACACTAGTATATAAAAGAAATGTGGTTCTAAGACTATTTTGTTACAAACCCTAGAGTTTGGTGGGGATTGTTGGATATAATATGGGCTTGGCCTATATAATATTTAATAATTCAAATAAAACTCTATGGTACGTAACATTAAGCGTTGTATGATTTAATACAATACGGGATTTTGATTGAACGTTGACTCAGCTTATATGGTTGAAAATTATTCATCTAAATTAAGCTGAGAAAAGGACAAAGGCGTACCACACGCGCCCGCGCACGCCGCCGCCGGCCGGGCCGGGCCATGGCGAGGCAGGCAGGCAGCGGGTGGGCGTGGCTAGTCTTTTGCCACTTAATCCACATAATCACGGGAGTTACTCCCTTTGATGGTGGAGGCGAACTGATTGCGTCAAGTACCGTCCTTTCTGCTTCCGATTCTCCGTCTCCTGGGATTCTCCACTGCCCCTCACCCTTCCCGTCGCACCCATATATCTGAGTCCTCCGTCAGTCTAGATCTGAGTCTTCTGCAACCGCTCCCGAGAGAAACCACATCTCAGCAGCCTTCTGGCTTTCCCGTCCCGTACCTCTGCGCGCACGGAGCAGCGGGAGAGCAGTTGCCTCCGGAACCCTCGTCCGCTTGAGAACCTTGCACGGGGTGTGCGGCGATTAGGTTTTTGGGGAGCGATCCGCGATTGCTCATCTCTTCCTGGTGGTGATCGCTCTTGGAACCTGTCTTTTTCCTGGTGATTGTCTATGGAACAGCAAGTCGTCTTCTTCCTGGTGATCCGTTCGTGGGACTGCACTGCGAACATCGTCCTGCACCGACTGTGGTCCGCGACTTTGAGCAACGCACTATGTTGACTAGTGCGAATGGAGCCTCCGATGCCCTCGGCATGGGACCCTCCGCTGGGTACAGTCTAATCTTTCTGATTACTGTAATCTTCGCTTTTACTGTATTTATCTGTACGTCATCTCTGCATGCTGTAGCGTTCGTTAGAGATATACACATGCACATATATGCCGTCACGAACCTACTGATGTTAATTTTCTTGATTAAACTGATAATGAAAATACCTAAATTTCTAACAGTGTCTTCAGTTCCAATCATATACCCTTTTTCTAGTGGGATAATCTCTTGAAATCTGAAAGATAGCAGTAGTTTTCATGGTAAATGAAACGTTTTATTTTTATAAGAAATATAAGTAATTGCAGCAGTACTGCATCATTTTAATGTTGCTTAAAAAAAGTACTGCAACATTTCATAGCCAGATAGCACGTGGGCCTACAATATATGATAATATGAATAACAGCTTGCTTACTTGGATAACTGCCACCTTTAATATACTTGTCCAGCTGCATGTGATTGCTAAATGAATTCCAAATATAACAAGTTCCCAGTCCATGTTTCCCAAATAGTTTTAGTTGTTTCCCAAGATTAAATCCAGTACACCAGATTTTGGTATCATTTAGCACAAGTATGTATCCCAGATCATTTTCTTCCAAATTATGAAAAAGAATGTTTATCTAAAAAAATGAAAAAGAAGGTTTACATTATTGATTTTTCCCCCTTTAGAACTCGACAGCAGGTTTGGCCCACCTGGAAAAGGTTTCTTTGAGAGAAAAAATTACCCAAGAACATAAATATCAGCTGGTTCATCTATATCCAACCATTCTTGAATATCCAAGTCACTGGGTGGACATATGCTTCCAACATTCCATGTTCCTGCACAGATCCTGCGTGTTAAAAATTTGCAGATTAGATGACAGAACATTGCTCCAAATTACAAACTACTGAAGAAGTAGCATGTTTTTTTTATATATTTCAGCCAAGTAGCAGCTGAGTTCGATTACTGCTACTGAATGTTGTCACTGTATCAGGAGTAAGTGAGCAGCAGGAATGTCATTTCAGTCCAAAGAAATGCTGAGAGAAGAAATGCTAACAGAGTAACAGTATACTGAATCTGTATGGCTGTACCCTGTACCTGAGTTCTCTAACGTCAACATACTGAGCACGAAGGATCTCCGATTTCTGCCTTCTAAGCCTGCATGGTGCAGCCTTCATTTGAGTATCTCTATCTGTGACTGTGAGGCAAAGTAGTAGACTGCATTAGCATATACAGGGCGGCATGCAGAACAATGAACGACGACCACAATGATAAAGCCTTAAAGAAGCAATTGAACGAGCACTCGAATCTCCACCCTCTTTATCAGGAGATTTTGAACCTCACGTCGTTTCGCCACATCTTCAAAGTGAATTGTCCTATACTCTGAAAACAGTGAATTCTCCTCCATAGATATGATACGACGTACGTGATGTATACGGTTCTTTTTCCCGAACAATTTAGGGTGCAAGATTCCCACCTACTTATATTGCAGGAAAAAATTAGCCTACATTTTTTTTTCTAGATCTTCAAAAGGTGGATTAGATGGAGGAGGATAAAAGGGAGTCCCGTTGTACAGGAGCCAAAAATGCCAGATGAATCCAAAAGATTCGAGGCCGGCTCTAGTAAACAGAAATGACCGATCGATCGTTCAAGAACCAACCAAGACGAGATTTTCCTATAGTCTACTTGTTGCTCGTAAAAGGTTGAGGGAGTCAAGGCAATGCTAGAGCCCAAACTACTAGCTGACAAGAGTAGACAGCTTTCATGGCAACGTAGCGTTGTCTTATCTGCTCTCGTTTTGCTTCAGACAATCAGACAAGATCAAGCTTGAGTAAACACGGATCAGATTCAGACCAGATCGACCACAGTCACACACTGCGATAGGAACAGCTTGCGCGAATGAAAGGAACGAGGAAGAGAAGAGGGGACGATGAGTAACCTTCGTGGTCGGCCATGCGCGGCGCCCGTGGGGAAGCTGCCAGAGAGGCCATGGCTACCTCCGGCCGGGTGGTCTTGGCGAGCTTGGAGCAGCAATGGACGGAACTAAGAGAGGAAGGAGGAGCGAGACAGCTGAAGTGGCCCGCCAAAATAAACCACGCGAGGAGGGGTGTGAGTGGTGATGATGGCCGCTCTGGGCCTTTTGGGCACCTTTTTATGAGCTAAACTGCTAGCTCGAAGTGCTTGGAATTATGCCAAGAGCGATTACCAACCGAGCAAGCACGATCTACATATGCTAGCTCAGTTAAGGCCCGTTTGGTCCTTACCTTCTGTTTTAATAAAATTTTCAGTAGGGTAACACCTACTGTTTCTATAAAAAGACCTCTAGCCGAGAGCTCATTTGATAGAGCTCCATTTTCAATCAAAATAGTTCTATTTATAGTTTCATTCTCTGATGAAAGAGTTTTTTCTTGGTTCTAGATTTACGAGATTGGTAAAACAGTTTTTTCTGGTTGTTGAAAAGGGTGAAATATATGTTTTTTTATTTTTTTTATATTTTTCCTTGTTTTCTTCCTCACTTACTTTACCATTTTCCCTCTTATCTTCTCCACCGGGCACGTGCCTCCTTCCACACCACGGTGCCCCTCCCCACCCTGAGCGATCTTCACCCTGCCTCTACCCCTCCCGTTTCTCCCCAACCTTGCCCACGTTGAGGTATAAGTGAATTGTCCACCTCTCTTTATCAGCTTAAACTTTTGATTAAATTGATCGGTGCATGCAACTCAATAGCCCGCGCAGAGGCAAATCAGAGAGGGGGCCACATTGGGCCCATGAAATCGAGAGAAACACGTACAGATCTACAAATTATCACTATACCACACTTTTCCAACAAAGATATATACACAAAATAGCAAAAAACATAATATAAATAAATTAAAGCACCACAGGTTAAATTCATATAGAAGTTCTACTCAAGTATCATCTTTTCCAACAAAGCTAATATACGGCCTTCCTACTATCATCTCCATCAACATACCTAATGAGGCAATGAAAAATAAAATAGGATCACTATGGACTGACAATTCTCAGATCATGCATTGATTGACTGCAGACAAGAGACAGCACAAATGTTGAGCAAGTCTGCATCACTTTTCTCATATCATGCATTGCTTCCACCGATCCCTCTACAAGTAACACAAAGAAAAAGTATAATAGCTTACACAAATTTACAACTAGACAAATCAAAATCAATGATCTGAGAAGCTGGGAGTTTGTGCTTAGGGCGAGGATGGATGCACTCGCTCTGCTAGAGGCAGCCTGCAGACAAGCTGGGAGCCTGTCCACCTGGACTATGTGCTGATGACTATCATTTGCAGCTCAGAGAAAGATGGTCAAGAACAAGTTCATTTTGCAGCTCAATTGTGACCATGCTCTCTCACAAAAAAAAAAAAGAACCATGCTTATTTCAATGATTATAGGATATAATGAATCACTAGACACAAAAAGGACGGTTTAGCTTTCTCAAAAGAAAAATAAAGAAATATGATTGAAACAGCAAAGTGCCATCTAACATCTTGGATTGACTTATTGCTTCCATTGTATTCATACAAGTGCCACAAACAAAACACAATGTTTGTGAGGTGTTGTTAGTATGGGTGGAAATATTCAGTTCAAACTTGCTACAAAACAGGGTGAAAATAGTTGGTTCAACTACTTGTCTGGATAGCTTCAGGAAACCAACCATGGCTAGACTGCTGGAACAGGAAAAAAGAGAAATGCTATACTTCATACTAAGTTACTAACTTTACCAATACTAAAATAAGTGTACACTAATCTGTTCCAACAATGATGACCAAAAGTGCATTTTGACCACCTGGCCATCGTTGTGCAACAGCAAAAATATGTTTAAAATAAGTCTACACTAATATGTAGTATATAAATGATAATGGAAGGCATTGTTGCTGTTAAGAATTCAGATCAGAACAAAAAAAAAGAAGTGCAGTTGTGCAGAATAAGCTATTGTTGAACGGACAATAGTAGGCTGCTTGCTCTGAACTGAAACAGAACATAGGACTAGAATCGAGCTGCAGTTAAGAAAAATGGAAGTACCTAAACTAATGACTGCAGTTCATATATACCCCAGATATTAGAAGGGCAGATTTAAATAATATACCTGCATACAATGACTGTAGCTATGTTTTTCTTCTCAATTCAAATATTGCCTCCACCAACATTGCCTCCACTAATAGCACTGCAAGTAAGCACAAGGAAAAGCATTAGCAGCTAAGACATACCAAAGTAAACTAATCCAGTGGCAGCTAAGCATTACCTAATCTGTTGTTTGAGCCAAATCAAGCGAGCACTTTTGTTTTTCATTTTCATGAATACCTCTCTGTCTATCTGAGATTTGAAGATATTCATAGCATACGCCTTCTCCACATCAGTAAGTTCCATTGCATCCACTTTATCGAGACACTTGTGGACTGAAAATTCTTCATCTTGTTTCTTCTTTTCATTGAGAGCTTCCAAAGTTTTGCTTGTTTGCATCTTTTTATACTGCACAAAATCCTCAATAGCAGAACCAATATGACTTTGCTTACGCTTTCTCCCACCCCTCACTCCTTGCATAGAATCTTGATTGGAAGGTGCAGATTGAGCTTCATTGCGTGCACTTGAGACGTCTAGCCCATCAAAAGTAGCAAATAGACTTGTGCTATTAGAGACTACAGCGGAAGCACTCATCAAGATATAGCACGTAGATTATTAGATTGAGTAATTGATGAGTATGGACGCCACTGGAATTAAAAAACAAACTCTACTTAAGATCCCATGCTGCCATCAAATTAAAAAGGCACACTCTGCTTAAGATCTCGTGTCGAGTGTCAGCAAGAGTAAAAGTTAACAAACATGGCACAAAGTAGACAATAATCCTTCAGATCCTTCTCATTCAGAACCTAGGTGCGGTGTTGGCTTTGCATGTTTAATTGCGCTACTCCCTCTTTTTCAAACCATAGGGTCAAGTTTGGCTAGCTCAGTTTTTAGAAAAAATATGTTAACATCTAGACAATAGCAAGACTGTACCAAAAAGCACAACAAGTCACAATGGAATAAAAGAAATGCATCAGTCACCTTGTAGAAAATTGCTACTGCAGTGACCGGTTACTATACTAGTCTGCTAGAAAATAGCAAGACTACCAAACGTCCCAACCAGTTTATGTCTGGACCGTTATAAGCATGCATATAGTTGTTGTGCAACGCTAGAAAAAAAATCCATCACAGCATGCCATCCTATTCTATTGCAATGGTGTTCTGAACATAGAAACCAGCTCACCAATGAACATTACAATCTCTACCGATTATTGAAGAATCATAATTCGACATCTATTTTCACATCACAAACAAGAAACCATAGAATGACTCTGCTAATGAATAGTAAAGTAGTTCAACAGTTGAGTTCTTTAAGCTACATGAAGCAATTGGATCTGAAACAACCTTGGTACAGCACGGTGGATCTTCCTAGCAGCTATTTTGTCCAGTTCTACAAGTAGGGGTGTGAGATGCGGATAGAAGACTAACCTGTAGAGGCAGAGGTTGTGTCGTGTTGCTAGTGACGTCAGTGTTGCTCGCGGACGGCACAATGGCTAGCGATAGAGGCGTCCGAGGTTATGGACTAGTAACTCCAAGATCAACCAGAAACATATGTGGATGAAACCCTAGCAGATCGAAAACCTTCTGTGGGGAAGGAGATGTGGATGGAGGTGGACTGACCGGCGATAACGATGGTGGTGGAGCGAAGTGGAGCCAGGGTGCACCGACCAAGGAAGTCACGGCGGCGGAGATGGGCTCACCGTTGGCGCGGGGCGGAGGGGCAGTAGAGACTGGATACTGGTGTGGTAGTGACCAGATGCTGTGGTGGAGGTGGCCTCGCGACTGAGCAGCATCGTGAGCGGAGGAAGAAACCACGTGCGACTCACGAGCGTATGGGGAAACCCTCCCGGTCTCCTCGCTAGTGGATTATTTCTGTGTGAAAAATGAAGGGAAACGGGCTGCGAACCTCGGGTTGGTGGGCTTCCAAAGAGCATCAAAATTTGGCTCGGGGGAGATTGGCCCAAGGTATTCGCAGGGATCCCTCTGAGGATTTGGGCTGCTAAAGTAGCCCTAACAGAGCTACTATATGTAGTTTCACCGGCTCCAGTACGCTATGGTTTTAATTTTTTCTCTCGAGCAGATCGTAGCCTGATTTTCATTAAGAGAATAGGAAAGTATTAAAGTTACACGACATTGACAAGTTCCGGTTGTTCCATACTCGTTGGCAAAACGCTAGCGTTTAGGACCAACTTCGACAATCTAGAACTAGAGCCTAGCGGCTTCAGCACGCAATGGTAAGACTACAGTCGTGAAGCCGTGGCAGGTGACAGCCGCACCAAACCCTTGGAATGTTTTTTATGCAAAATATGGTACACTCACCTACTGATAGAAGCCCCACTAGATTATTTACATTAAACATGTTTTTCATAAAACTGAGTACGCATTCGATACATGAGAAGTCATTATGCTAGTGAATTTCTGTGATCAAACTATTGCAGTTGCGGCACATGAAAGCATGATATGAATAGATCACCAATCCCATGCGCGGTCTCACATAATGTTTTGTTAATACAGCTATCTAAGCATGCTCTCATGATACCATTATGGTCAACTGATAGGCCGGCACCAAAAAATTCCTGAATTTCAACACATCTATGCATGTGGCCAATGTGGTCATCAATTCATCATATCCATTTTTAGAATCACAATGGATAGACCTTTTGTATAGTTGAGTGTCATAACTGTTATCTCCTGCTTAGTACTATATGTTGTGGCTGGTGGGGTATTATTGCAGGGATTTTTCTACATGAACTATGGTCAAAGAGCTGCCAAAATGTGAATTATGTGTTGAGTTGTGATCCAAATTCAGTTATGTACAAGATAAAGGCTAACTTCTGCCGGAGCGAAGCGAGGCCCGTCGTCGGGAGTGAAGCAAGGCCCGTCGCCGGTACAGATCATCGCCTATTAGGGTTTTTCCATCTCTATATATACTTCCTGTAAGCCATCGTCTTGGGATAAGAAAAGTTGTAAATCCCCGATGTTTGTAACCTCACCCAATATAGTGAAGATTTGTTGGCTGATGCCCGTGGTTTTTTTCCTTCTTCCTTGGAAGGGTTTTCCATGTTAAATCTTGTATCCCTTGTGTTTGATCTACTGTTCTTCATCATTTATATTGCCTATCATTGCTAATAAGTGGTACCAGAGCTTGGTTTCACATTAGGGTTTCATGATGGCATCGATGAAGTTTGATCTACCGCTGCTGGATTACAAGACGAGATTTGCGCTGTGGCAAGTCAAGATACGGGTGATTCTGGCACAATCTTCAGATCTTGATGAGACGTTGAATGGTTTCGGAGGCAAAGGGCAGAAGTCATGGACCACTGAAGAGAAGTGGAAGGATCATAAGGCTCTGTCTCTGATTCAACTTCATCTACATAATGATATTTTGTAAGAAGTGCTGCAGGAGAAAACTACCGCAGAACTTTGGCTCAAGCTGGAATCAATCTGCATGTCCAATGATCTAACCAGTAAGATGCACGTGAAGATGAAGTTGTTCACGCACAAGCTGCAAGAAGGTGGTTCGGTGATGAACCACTTATCGATCTTTAAGGAGATCGTTGTCGACCTAGTGTCGATGGAGATAAAATATGATGATGAAGATTTAGCTCTTCTACTGTTATGCTCACTGCCTAATTCGTTTGCAAATTTCCAAGGTATGATACTATTAAGTCATGATGAACTAACCCTTGCAGAAGTATATGAGGCCCTCCAGTCGAGGGAGAAGATGAAAGGTATGGTTCAGTCTGACGTGTCGTCCTCCAAGGGTGAAGTATTGTAGGTTAGAGGCAGGCCCAAGCAGAAAACCTACAACAACAACAATAATCGAGACAAGAGCAAGAATGGTAAAGGTCGTTCGAAGTCCAGAGGCAGGGATAAGTTTTGCAGGTATTGTAAGAAAGATACTCATGTCATTAAGGATTGTTGGAAGCTGCAGAATAAGGAGAAAAGAAATGGTACGTATAAACCGAAAAACAAATCCGATGGTGATGGTAAGGCCTCTGTTGTCTCTGTTGTTGATAATTCTAATTCAGGAGACGTTCTTGTTGTTTTTGCTGGTCGTGATGAATGGATACTTGATTCTACATGCTCGTTTCATATATGCTCTAACAGAGATTAGTTTAGTTCTTATGAGTCTACGTAGAGTGGAGATGTCGTGCGTATGGGAGATAACAACCCACGTGAGATCATGGGCATTGGCTCTGTTCAGATCAAGATGCATGATGGCATGATATGCACATTGAAAGATGTGAGACACATACCAGGGATGGCTAGAAATCTCATCTCCCTCAGCACACTTGATGCCGAGGGGTACAGACACTCCGGTTCAGGTGGAGTGTGTAAGGTATCAAAAGGCTCTCTCATTCATATGATAGGTGATATGAATTCTGTAAAGTTATATGTTCTTAGAGGAAGTACTTTACATGGTTCCGTCACTATTGCTACTGTTTCTAATGATGAACCAAGTAAAACTAATCTCTGGCATATGCGTCTTGGGCATATGAGTGAACTTGGTATGGCAGAATTGATCAAGAGAGACCTACTGGATGGCTGCACTGTGGGTAAGATGAAGTTCTGCGAGCACTGTATTTTTGGTAAGCACAAGAGGGTAAAATTCAATGCATCTGTCCATATCACCAAAGGTACACTTGATTATGTATATGCTGATTTGTGGGGGGTGTCCCGTAAGCCCTCTTATGTTGGTGCTCATTATATGCTTACCATTATTAATGATTACTCTAGAAAAGTGTGGCCTTATTTTCTAAAAAATAAAGATGATACTTTTGCTGCTTTTAAAGAGTGGAAAGTTATGATAGAAAGGCAAACTAGAAAGAAGGTAAAATTGCTTCGTACTGACAATGGCGATGAATTCTGTTCGGATGCTTTTAATGATTACTGCAGGGAAGAAGGCATTGTCAGGAACCACACCATCCCGTACACTCCTCAGCAAAATGGTGTGGCTGAGCGCATGAACCGAACCATCATCTCGAGGGCTTGTTGCATGTTGTCCAATGCTCGTATGAACAGGCGCTTTTGGGCTGAGGCTGCTAACACCGCTTGTTACTTGATCAACCGGTCACCTTCTATCCCACTTAATAAGAAAACTCCCATTGAGGTATGGTCTGGTATGCCTGCTAATTATTCACAGTTGAGAGTTTTTGGTTGCACTGCTTATGCTCATGTTGATAATGGAAAGCTAGAACCTAGAGCCATTAAGTGTTTGTTTCTTGGTTATGGTTCTAGAGTTAAAGGATATAAGTTATGGCATCCTGAAACTAAAAAGACTTTCATGAGCAGGAGCGTTGTTTTCAATGAATCTGTTATGTTTAATGACAGCTTGTCCATAGATGTTTCTCTAGTTGGTTCTAATGAGGAGCAACAACATGTTAGCGTGCAGGTGGAGCACGTAGATGACCAAGAAACTAAAATTGTTGATAACAATGTTCATGATATTGTTCCGCACTCACCTCCTATTTTGCAGCCTCAAAATCAGTCTATTGCAGATCGCAGAACAAAGAGGAATTATGGACCTCGTCCACATTTAATTGAGGAATGTGATATGGTTCATTATGCTTTTAGTTGTGCTGAACAGGTGGAGAACATTCATGAGCTGGCTACGTTGAAAGCTCTAGTTTGGTTTTGATAAATTGATGAACCCCTAAGTGCTAACCTAGTTTATCAAGTGATCATGATATAGGTAGCACACTCCAAGTTGCGAAGCAAACAAAGATCATAGCATGATGATGATGATAACATGATGATGATCAAGTGCTTGGACTTGGAAAGAAGAAAGAGAAAAACAAAAAGCTCAAGGCAAAGGTATAAACCATAGGAGCCATTTTGTTTTGGTGATCAAGACACTTAGAGAATGTGATCACATTTAGGATTGATAGCCATACTATTAAGAGGGGTGAAACTCGTATCGGAGTGTGGTTATCAATGTGCCACTAGATGCTCTAACTCATTGCATATGCATTTATGATCTAGTGGAGTGCTAACACCCTTGAAAATGTTTGTGAAAATATGCTAACACATGTGCACAAGGTGATACACTTGGTGGTTGGTACATTTGATCAAGGGTGGTGAAGTTTGGGAGCAAGGGTAAGAAACTCCACCGATAGAGTGTCCGCCCGTAGAGTACGGACAGTCCGACGGTGCCATCGGCGCCCTAGACAGAAAAGATGGAGGTCACTGGAAGTGACCGAACACTGGCCTCGGTTGGACCGGCGCGTCCGGTCAGGTGTAGCAGCGAAGACGCTGGCGTCGGTCAAACGACCAGACGCTGGGTCGCTCTACGACCGGACGCTGAAGGGCTACGTCCGGTCGTGTTGTTGGTCGGCACAGTGATTAGGGTTAAGCACCGAACGCTGGGCTGTGTCCGATCAAGCATGACCGGATGCGTCCGGTCGGCAAAAACTGGTTTTAGAACCTTACTATAAACGATCGGACGCTGGGTGTTCAGCGTTCGGTCAACTCAGGTGCAGTGTCCGGTCAAGGCAGATGACCATTGAAGTTAGGACACGAGGCTGACTATGAGCGACCGGACGCTGGGGGCTCAGCGTCCGGTCAACTGACCGGAGCGTCCGGTCAGCCTACGTTATGCCCAGTGAAGGGGTATAACGGCTCTATTTCGTGGGGGCTTCTATTTAAGCCCCATGGTCGGCTATAGCTCACACCTTTGGCCATTTTTATTGACATAGCAACCTTGTGAGCATAGCCAAAGCCCTCCCACTCATCTCCATCATTGATTCATCATCATAGTGAGATTGGGAGTGATCCAAGTGCATTGCTTGAGTGTTTGCATCTAGAGGCACTTGGTGTTCGTGTTTCGCTGTGGATTTCGCTTGTTACTCTTGGTGGTTGCCACCACCTAGACGGCTTGGAGCAACAAGGATTGTTGAGCGGAGGGTGGTGATTGTCTCCTGCTCCGATCGTGATGATTGTGAGGGGTTCTTGATCTTTCCCCGGTGGAGCACCAAAAGGTACTCTAGTGGATTGCTCATGGCTTGTGTGATCCTCATCTTGTGTTGGTTGTGCGGCACCCTATTGAGGGTTTGGCGTGTGATGCCAATTAGCGCGCGAACCTCCAAGTGAGTGAATCGCCACAACGAGGACTAGCTTGCCGGCAAGCAAGTGAACCTCGGTAAAAAATCATTGTGTTCATCATTGATTCTGAGGTGATTGGTCTTCATTGGTATTCATCCTTGTGATTGATTGGTTCTTTCATCTACAAGGCGGTATAACCTTCTTGATCACTCTCTTTACTTTACCATAAACTAGTTGACAAGCTCTTTAGTGTAGTTAGTTATGAGAGCTTGCTTGCTTGGTTGGTGTGGCTCTTTAGTTAGCCTTTGAGAGCACACTAACATAGGGTAGTGTCATAGCTATTGTGTGAATAGACACTATCTAAACTAGAATTGTGGTAGGTGGCATGCATTTTTTAGTAGGCTAGCGCAACACTTGCTTCGCCTCATAATTGTCTAACCATTTTATTAAGTGTTGTTGTAGAAATTTTTATTAGGCTATTCACCCCCCCCCCTCTTGCCATTAGGACCTTTCAAGTGGTATCGGAGCCAAGGTCACCGTTATTTGAGGCTTAACAACTTTCGGTGTTAAAATAGCTCAAATCAACAACACCAAGAAGCCACCCTAATTTGATGGCTCCAACTATCCCTATTGGAAGGCCAAGATGACAACTTATATCAAGTAAATCAATAGGAAGGTTTGGAAGGTGGTAGAAACAAAAATTGAGATTGAAGATCCGGAGAATCCCATCGCGGCCGAAGAAGTACTTCTCCAAAACAATGACATTGCTCTAAGTGCTATTCATGATGCAATTGATGAAAGAACATTTGAGCAAGTCAAAAATGTTGAGATGGCACATGAGGCATGGAAGAAGTTGGAAGAGTCATTTGAGGGCACTCAAGCCATGAAGGGTGCAAAGGCTTACATTCTCAAAGAAAAGTTTGCAAGCTTTAAGATGAAGGATGATGAGAGTGTGTCGGAGATGTTCCATAGGCTTCAAGTGCTTATCAATGATCTCAAAGCACTTGGAGAAGAAGTGAAGGATAAGGACTTCTCCCACAAGTTCTTGAGATGCTTACCTTCAAGATTTGGTACATTGGTCACCATTCTAGTAAGAAGCGGTTTGGACACCATGACACCAAACCAAGTATTGGGAGATATAATGACCGATGATACTTATAGAGATAATGATGAGAAGGAAGAAAAGAAGGAGAAGAAAGATGAGAAGAAGGATGAGAAGAAGAAGAGCGTGGCATTCAAAGCCACATCATCCAAGGGTAAAGCAAAGCAAGAAACATCAAGTGAAGAAGATGAATCATGGGATGATGATGATGATGAGAAGATGGCTCTATTTGTCAAGAGATTTGGCAAATTCATGGTGAAGAAGGGCTACCGAGCTAGAAGAAAAAAGTCTTCATCCAAGAACAAAGAAGAGTCAAGAAGGTGCTTCAAGTGTGGAAGCAAAGATCATCTTGTTGCTCAATGCCCATACAATAGTGACAATGATAATGATAACAAGAAGAACAAGAAGAAGGAAAAGAAAGAGAAGAAGGACAAGATGGCCTTCAAGAAGAAGAAGGGTGGTTCATATGTAGTCACTTGGGATAGCGATGCTTCCTCAAGTGATGATGATGATGATAGTGATGATCACAAGACCACCAAGAAGAAGGTTCTTGCAAGCATTGCCATCAATGAGAAACCTTCTCTCTTCGAATCTTCATCATGCTTCATGGCTAAGGCCACTAAGGTACAATCTTGTGATGATGAAAGTGATGAAGAACATGTTGGTGATAATGAACATGAAAATGAAAATGATAGTGATAGTGATGATGAACCTACTAAGGATGAATTAATTGACATGCTAGAAGATGCTAGAGAACACTTTGATATCAAGAGAAGGGAATGCAAAAGCTTGCGTAAGAAACTAAAAGCCCTTAAGCAAGCCTTTGATGAGCTTAATGCATCTCATGAGAGGCTAGAGGAAGCCAATGAGAAGCTTGGCAAAGCTCACAAAAAGCTTGAAAAGGCTCATTCCTCTTTGCTTAATGAACAAGATAAAAAGAGGCATGTTGAAACTTGTGATGTAGGTTTAACTTGTGATATAATTGATGAATCGCTATCTATACCTATCATTGTTGCTCCTACTAACCCTTCTTATAGCACTTCCACTTCTACCTCATCTAGTAGTGATGGTCTCACTTATGATACCTCACTAGTGGTTGAGAATGAGAACCTCAAGAAGGAGGTCTCTAAGCTCACTCACACCTTAGCTAAGGCTTATGGTGGTGAGGACCGCTTGCTTATGTGCTTGGGTAGCCAAAGAGCTTCTCTCTACAAAGAGGAATTGGGATATAACCCCAAGAAAGGCAAGGTGGCCTTTGCTCCTCACAAGATTAGTTTTGTGAAGAACAATGGTCGGTTTTACACTAGTTGTAAGCAAGTGGGTCACAAAGAGCAAGAATGCAAAAACAAAAGCAAAAATGCTAATGTATCCTCCATTAAGCTTGATTCATGCTATATGCTTACTAAGGGTACAAATGGTGTGAAGGCTAAGTTCATTGGTAAACCATGGATGGGCTCAAAGAAGAAAGCCATTTGGGTACCAAAGAGCCTAGTGACTAACCTTCAAGGACCCAAGCAAGTTTGGGTACCTAAAAAGAATTGATCTTCTTTTGTAGGTCAATTACAAAGCTGGAGGAAGGCATTGGGTTCTTGATAGTGGGTGCACTCAACATATGACCGGTGATGCAAGAATGTTCAACTCAATCAACACCAATGGCAATGATGGTTATGATAGTATCACATTTGGTGACAATGGCAAAGGCAAGGTCAAAGGGCTTGGTAAGATTGTAATATCCAATGACATGAGCATATCCAATGTATTGCTAGTTGAGAGCTTGAATTTCAATTTGCTATCCGTGGCTCAATTGTGTGATCTTAGATTCAAATGCATATTTGGAGTAGATGATGTAGAGATCATAAGTGTAGATGGCTCTAACTTGGTCTTCAAAGGCTTTAGATATGAGAATTTATACTTGGTTGATTTCAATGCTAGTGAAGCTAAATTATCTACATGCTTGTTCACTAAGTCTAGCATGGGTTGGTTATGGCATAGAAGGCTTGGTCATGTTAGAATCAAACAATTGAATAGATTGATTAAGCATGACTTAGTTAAAGGCTTAAAAGATGTTGTGTTTGAAAAGGATAAGCTTTGTAGCTCTTGTCAAGCCGGCAAACAAGTTGGAAACACCCATCCTAAGAAAAGCATGATGAGCACTAGTAAAGCATTTGAGTTATTGCACATGGATTTGTTTGGGCCAACACAATACACTAGTATCGGTGGTAACAAATATGGATTTATGATAGTGGATGACTACACTAGATACACATGGGTATTCTTTCTAGTGAACAAAAGTGATGTATTTGCAACATTCAAATTATTTATCAAAGGCATTCACAATGAGTTTGAAACAATCATCAAGAGAGTTAGAAGTGACAATGGTAGTGAGTTCAAGAATACTAGAATTGATGAGTTATGTGATGAATTTGAAATTAGACATCAATTCTCAGCCAAATACACTCCACAATCAAATGGCCTTGTTGAGAGGAAGAATAGAACACTTATTGATATGGCAAGGTCTATGCTTAGTGAGTACAATGTGAGTCAATCTTTTTGGGCCGAAGCTATCAACACGGCGTGCTATTGTAGCAACCGCCTCTATTGTCACCGATTGAAAGAGAAGACATCATATGAGCTCTTGAATGGTAGAAAGCCCAACATTGCATATTTTCGGGTCTTTGGTTGCAAATGCTATATCTTGAAGAAAGGCACAAGATTGGGCAAGTTTGATAAGAAATGTGATGAAGGATTCCTACTTGGTTACTCCACTACAAGCAAAGCATATAGAGTTTGGAATTTGGATAGTGGTACTCTTGAGGAGGTTCATGATGTTGAATTTGATGAAACCAAGGGTTCACAAGTAGAAGACGAGAACTTGGAAGATGTTAGAGGCATTCAACTTTCAAATGCCATGAAGAACATAGATATTGGTGAATTGAGGCCTAGGCAAGTGAATGATGATGAAGATGATCAAGTGCAAGTGCTCTCCAACTCAAGTGTGCAAGATGATACAAATCAAGTTAGTGCAAGTGGCTCTCATAACAATGAACAAGATCAAGTGGCTAGTACATCATCTCAACCCAATGATCAAGCAAGTGCAAGCAATCAAGTTCCAATCCTTCAATCAACCAATGTTGCAAGAGATCATCCTTTGGACACTATCATTGGTGACATTTCAAGAGGTGTACAAACAAGATCAAGATTGGCATCATTTTATGAACACTTCTCATTTGTGTCATTCATTGAACCAAAGAAGATAGATGAAGCTTTGAAGAATGTTGATTGGATGAATGCTATGCATGAAGAATTGAATAACTTCACAAAAAATCAAGTATGGGAATTAATAGAGAGACAAAAGGAACACAATATGATTGGAACCAAATGGGTCTTTAGAAACAAGCAAGATCAAGATGGGATAGTAGTAAGGAACAAAGCAAGATTAGTAGCACAAGGCTATACATAAGTTGAAGGTCTTGACTTTGGAGAAATATATGCCCCGGTTGCTAGATTGGAAGCAATAAGAATCTTGCTAGCCTATGCTTGTGCCCACAACATCAAGCTCTATCAAATGGATGTTAAGAGTGCATTTCTAAATGGCTACATCAATGAAGAAGTATATGTTGAGCAACCTCCCGGTTTTGAAGATGATAAGAAGCCCAACCATGTATACAAGTTGAAGAAGGCATTGTATGGCTTGAAGCAAGCACCTAGAGCATGGTATGAGAGATTGAGGGACTTCCTCCTCTCTAAAGGGTTCACAATGGGCAAAGTTGACACCACTCTTTTCATCAAGAAGATTGAAAAAGATCTATTTGTATTGCAAATCTATGTTGATGACATCATATTTGGATCAACCAATCAAGACTTTTGTGATGAATTTGGAAAGATGATGGCTAATGAGTTTGAGATGTCCATGATTGGAGAATTGAGTTACTTCTTTGGTCTTCAAATCAAGCAATTAAAGAATGGTACATTTGTGAGTCAAGGCAAGTACATCAAGGACATGATCAAGAAGTTTGGCATGATTGATAGCAAAGTCATTAGCACACCAATGGGAACAAATGGTAACTTGGATAGTGATGAAAGTGGAAATATAGTGGATCAAAAGTTGTATCGGTCTATGATTGGAAGCCTACTCTATGTGACCGCATCAAGGCCGGATGTCATGTTTAGTGTATGCATGTATGCAAGATTTCAAGCCTCACCAAGAGAAAGTCATTTGAAAGCTACAAAGAGGATATTGAGGTACTTGAAGCATACACCAAATGTTGGTTTGTTGTATCCCAAAGGAGCAAAGTTTGAGCTAGTTGGTTACTTTGACTCGGATTATGCGGGATGCAAGGTTGAAAGGAAGAGCACCTCGGGCACATGTCAATTGTTGTGAAGATCACTTATTTCATGGTCATCAAAGAAGCAAAATAGTATTGCATTATCAACCGCCGAAGCCAAATACATATCTGCCGGTAGTTGTTATGCACAAGTACTTTGGATAAAGGCCACTTTGAGTGACTTTGGAATCAAGTTCAAGAAAGTGCCATTGCTATGTGACAATGAGAGTGCAATCAAGTTAACCAACAATCCGGTTCAACATGCAAGAACAAAGCACATTGATGTCTGCCATCATTTTATAAGAGATCACCAACAAAAAGGGGACATTTGCATTGAGAGTGTAGGCACCTAAGATCAACTTGTCGATATATTCACCAAGCCATTGGATGAGAAAAGGTTTTGCAAGCTAAGGAATGAGTTGAACATATTGGATTTCTCAAATATGTGTTGATGCACCCCCTCCCCCCACTTATATGGCATTCCTCTCCTTTGAGCAATCCAAGGTAAAAGTTGATTGGCATGACATACATCTTTGCTAAGGACATGATTAGTGCATCTAGTCACATTTTCAATTTTATTAGGACCTTTCAAGTGGTTCTATTTTATTAGGCTCATTCATGAAAATCAAATGATTTTGATGTTTATATGATATCACTATTGCTTCTATGCTTGATTTGATCTAGTGATAGCATATGACATGTTTATGGGCTTGTAAACCTAGTGTTTTATCTAGAAAATGAGCTCTAAGTGTTTAACTCAGCATGGTACAAGATAACCCTTATTGAAGGTGTGAAGAAGCTTGTCCTTGGATCAAACCGAGTTAAATATCTTTGGCAAATGATCTAGATTGGACCAAATTTGGGAAAATGATTCTCACCCCATTGATTGACATTGATAATCTTGACCCTACAAGTAATACTATCTATATTTTGAACATTTGTGGTCATTGATGACAAAGGGGGAGAAGTATCATAAAGGGAGAGAAACATAAATATATCTTGATATATGACATAGGGGAGACATATGACAAAGGAAAGGGATCAACTAAAATTTTGAGCACACAAGTAGGGGGAGCAAGCTCATAAACTTGTATGGTGCATTTGAATGTGCATTCCATATGTTTGCTTGCATGGCATAAGTTCTAAATTTAAAATATCCATGCTTGTGTGATGTATGCTAGTTGTTAGATTGAATGATGAAATGAAATCACTAGATAACTTTCATTTCCAAATATTTCCAAGTGGTATTGAGCTAACCATGGTGCTATGGTATATTGGTGCACTCCGATTGGTATCACGCTTCAAAGGTCCATCTTTTATACCTTAGCATCATTTGGTAGACATTGTCTCCTATATTTCCTATCTAAGCATATGTGCAAGCTACAATCCAAACTCTTAGCACATATGTAGGGGAAGCAATTGCTACCATTTGGAGTTCATGAAACTTGTCCATATCCTTTTACATATGGTAAATATGCTTGGGCAAGCAACATTGATTCAATTGAATTTTAATTCATATCTTTGTATGAGGGTTGTCATCAATTATCAAAAAGGGGAAGATTGAAAGCTCTAGTTTGGTTTTGATAAATTGATGAAACCCTAAGTGCTAACCTAGTTTATCAAGTGATCATGATATAGGTAGCACACTCCAAGTTGCGAAGCAAACAAAGATCATAGCATGATGATGATGATACCATGATGATGATCAAGTGCTTGGACTTGGAAAGAAGAAAGAGAAAAACAAAAAGCTCAAGGCAAAGGTATAAACCATAGAAGTCATTTTGTTTTGGTGATCAAGACACTTAGAGAGTATGATCACATTTAGGATTGATAGCCGTACTATTAAGAGGGGTGAAACTCATATCGGAATGCGGTTATCAATGTGCCACTAGATGCTCTAACTCATTGCATATGCATTTAGGATCTAGTGGAGTGCTAACACCCTTGAAAATGTTTGTGAAAATATGCTAACACATGTGCACAAGGTGATACACTTGGTGGTTGGCACATTTGATCAAGGGTGGTAAAGTTTGGGAGCAAGGGTAAGAAACTCCACCGGCAGAGTGTCCGCCCGTAGAGTGCGGACAGTCCAACGGTGCCACCGGCGCCCTAGACAGAAAAGACGGAGGTCACTGGAAGTGACTGGACGCTGGCCTCGGTTGGACCGGCGCGTCTGGTCAGGTGTAGCAGCGAAGATGCTGGCGTCGGTCAAATGACCGGACATTGGGTCGCTCTACGACCGGACGCTGAAGGGCTGCGTCCGGTCGTGTTGTCGGTCGGCACAGTGATTAGGGTTAAGCACCGGATGCTGGGTTGTGTCCGATCAAGCATGACCGGATGCGTCCGGTCGGCAAAAACTAGTTTTGGAACCTTACTGTAAATGACCGGACGCTGGGTGTTCAGCGTCCGGTCAACTCAAGCGCAGTGTCCGATCAAGGCAGATGACCATTGAAGTCATGACACGAGGCTGACTACGAGCGACCGGACGCTGGGGGCTCAGCGTCTGGTCAACTGACCGGAGCGTCCGGTCAGCCCGCGTTATGCCCAGTGAAGGGGTATAACGGCTCTATTTCGTGGGGGCTTCTATTTAAGCCCCATGGCCGGCTATAGCTCACACCTTTGGCCATTTTCATTGACATAGCAACCTTATGAGCTTAGCCAAAGCCCTCCCACTCATCTCCATCATTGATTCATCATCATAGTGAGATTGGGAGTGATCCAAGTGCATTGCTTGAGTGTTTGCATCTAGAGGCACTTGGTGTTCGTGTTTCGCTGTGGATTTCGCTTGTTACTCTTGGTGGTTGCCGCCACCTAGACGGCTTGAAGCAGCAAGGATTGTTGAGCGGAGGGTGGTGATTGTCTCTGGCTCCGATCGTGGTGATTATGAGGGGTTCTTGACCTTTCCCCAGCGGAGCGCCAAAAGGTACTCTAGTGGATTGCTCATGGCTTGTGTGATCCTCATCTTGTGTTGATTGTGCGGCACCCTATTGAGGGTTTGGCATGTGATGCCAATTAGCGCGCGAACCTTCAAGTGAGTGAATCGCCACAACGAGGACTAGCTTGCCGGCAAGCAAGTGAACCTCGATAAAAAATCATTGTGTTCATCATTGATTCCGAGGTGATTGGTCTTCATTAGTATTCATCCTTGTGATTGATTGGTTCTTTCATCTACAAGGTGGTATAACCTTCTTGATCACTCTCTTTACTTTACCGCAAACTAGTTGACAAGCTCTTTAGTGTAGCTAGTTGTGAGAGCTTGCTTGTTTGATTGGTGTGGATCTTTAGTTAGCCTTTGAGAGCACACTAACATAGGGTAGTGTCATAGCTATTGTGTGAATAGACACTATCTAAACTAGAATTGTGGTAGGTGGCTTGCATTTTTTAGTAGGCTAGCGCAACACTTGCTTCACCTCATAATTGTCTAACCATTTTGTTAAGTGTTGTTGTAGAAATTTTTATTAGGCTATTCACCCCCCCTCTAGCCATTAGGACCTTTCATATGTACACTGAAGCTGTTGTTTCTGGTGACCGCGAGAAGTGGATTTCCGCCATGCAAGAGGAGATGCAGTCACTCGAAAAAATGGCACATGGGATGTTGTGCGCTTGCCTAAACAAAAGAAGGTCATTCGTTGCAAATGGATCTTCAAGAGAAATGAGGGTTTATCTCCTAGTGAGCCTCCAAGATTTAAGGCAAGGTTAGTAGAAAAAGGCTTCAGTCAGATTCCTGGTGTTGATTATAATGATGTGTTCTCTTCAGTTGTAAAGCATAGTTCAATTCGTATATTTTTCGGTATTGTTGCTATGCGAGATCTTGAGCTTGAGCAGTTAGATGTAAAGACTGTGTTTCTACATGGAGAGCTCAAGGAGGAGATATACATGGACCATCCAGAAGGGTTTATAGTACCTGGTAAGGAGGATCATGTTTGCAAATTAAAGAGGTCCTTATATGGTTTGAAACAGTCTCCTTGTCAATGGTATAAAAAGGTTTGAATCTTTTATGACATCACATGGTTTTAAGATGTCTGAATTTGATAGTTGTGTGTACATTAAATTTGTTGATCGATCACCTATATACTTGTTGTTATATGTTGATGATATGTTGATTACTGCCAAGAGCAAGAAAGAGATCACTACATTGAAAAAACTATTGAGTAGTGAGTTTAAGATGAAGGATCTTGGTACTGCTAAGAAAATTCTAAGTATGGAGATTACAAGAGACAGAAATTCTAGTTTGTTATTTCTTAGTCAGCAAAGTTACATTAAGAAAATTCTTCATCGTTTCAACATGCATGATGCAAAGTCTGTTAGTGCTCCTATTGTTCCTCATTTTAAATTATCAGCTTTACAATGTGCTAGTACGGATGAGGATTTTGAGTACATGTCAAGAGTTCCATATTCTAGTGTTGTTGGTTCTTTGATGTATGCCATGGTTTGCTCTCGTCCTGATTTATCATATGCTATGAGTTTGGTTAGTAGATACATGGCTAATCCTAGTAAAGAACATTAGAAAGTTGTTCAGTGGATTTTTAGGTACCTTCGTGGCACAACAAATGCTTGTTTGAAGTGTGGCAAGACTGATAAGGGACTCACTAGCTACGGGGATTCAGATTTTGCTGCCGATTTGGATAAGAGGAGATCTCTCACAAGTTATATGTTCACTATTGGTGGTTGTGCTGTGAGTTGGAGGGCAACATTGTAGCCCGTTGTTGCCCTGTCTACCACTGAAGCAGAATACATGGCTGTTGTTGAAGCATGTAAAGAATCAGTTTGGTTGAAAGGTTTGTTTGCTGAGTTTTATGGAGATGATTCTTGCATTAATTTATTTTGTGACAGTCAAAGTGTTATATGTCTCACTAAAGATCAGATGTTCCATGAGAGAACGAAGCACATTGATGTCAAATACCATTATGTTCGCGATGTTGTCGCACAAGGTAAGCTGAAGGTATGCAAGATAAGAGATAAGCACACATGATAATCCTGCTGATATATTGACAAAGCCAGTTCCTGTTGTTAAGTTTGAGCTTTGCTCAAGCTTAGTTGGTATAACTGTTTAGCCCAAGAGGCTATTTGGCACCGGAAGTATTTCTTTGTTGTTTCAGGATGAAGGTTCGTTTTATGTTATAAGAAGGAATTTGTCTCAAGGTGGAGTTTGTTGAGTTGTGATTCAAATTCAGTTATGTACAAGATAAAGGCTAACTTCTGCCGGAGCGAAGCGAGGCCCGTCGCCGGGAGGCTTCTCCTATTAGGGTTTTTCCATCTCTATATATACTTCCTGTAAGCCGTCGTCTTGGGATAAGAAAAGTTGTAAATCCCCGACGTTTGTAACCTCACCCGATATAGTGAAGATTTGTTGGCTGGTGTCCGTGGTTTTTTCCCTTCTTCCTTGGAAGGGTTTTCCACGTTAAATCTCGTGTCCCCTGTGTTTGATCTACTATTCTTCGTCGTTTATATTGCCTATCGTTTCTAACATTCTGTGCGCAGTCGTCTTAGTCTTAGCTTGGACAAGTAGATCTATATTACTTAGTATCTAATGTTCTAATCACTCATGTAGTCATGTCGTAGCACGTGAAAGCATGAGAGAGGAACAGATTATACGACAATCGCCTATCTATCCAGCCAGCTAAGAACGTTTCAATATCTGTCAGCAGTCGCATTGTGATAAACGTTGCCTTTATTTTATCCACATCTATGCAGCTGATTTGTGACATTAATTGTTGAGATTCTTATTGAGTATCATATAGCATTGTTACAGGTAACAACCATAGGCATCCAAGGTTCAGAGTGTTATTCATCGTTGAGATTTGCCAGTGAGCTCAGGATTTGAACCTATCATGTTATACTGCAGGCCAAAATTAACACAATATACAATACTGGCATTAGTTGCGTTGCTGAAAGACTGAAAACGAAGTGAGATTGGTGGGTGAGCTCAGCATTTGGACCTAATCATTGCCTTGAGCTTGAAATATGGTGTTGAATATTAGCACGCGCTACACCCTCGCCTGTCCGTTTGCGCAAGAGGTCTCAAGCCACGTCACTTCTTGGGAACACTTTGCAATTGTTAACATGGCTCAACAAGCAAACTTCACACTTCACAGCCCTTGGAGAATGCTGGGAGCACACCCTGAGTTCAATCCACAAAGAATGTTCCATGGGGAAGCCTTGCTTACGCTTTCTTAATTTTACTATCGCAGCAGTGGCTTGCGAAAAACATTGTTAAGAAGGTTGACAAATCAGCTATATGCTAAACAGCAGTAGCATGCTAAGTAAACCGCTTACTTATGGTGGATGCCTTAATAAACATGATATATGGGAAAATTGATGAGTGTGTTTACTGCCACTGGCTCAGACCAAAGGTGCTGCAGGATTTAGTGCGAGTGCGAGGTTGTTGCCACAATCTGCCAAAGTTGTTCGTCCTGAGAACTGAGACTTCTCAAATGATTTTTTATGATCCAAGACAGATGAAAGGTATTTGTATGGAAGAATTTTATAGTACCCCAAAGTTTTCATATCGTTGAGCTCATTTCTTGTGACCGATAAGCATGAGTCCGTTCATTTTTGTGTTCCAGATGTATTAGCCGTTTTATTTGCAGTCTACATGAAGGGGAAGGGGAGTTCAGTTTGTGGTGTAATTGGTCATGGGACATTGCTGTTTACTTTCCCCCTTGGCTGGCAATGGCAAACAGAGTGGAAAATCATTGTTGATTCTTGGACAGGCCCAGAGTTTGCAGCAACTGGCAGTGGGTACACGAAAGAGGTTGAAGACATGCTCAAAGTGCTGTCACCGTGGATGGTATCCTTTATTAAGAATTTGCCTGCTATTAAGGTACTCATCCCTCACTTCAGGCACATAATTGGCATGGTGGAATATATCAGCTGTATCATTATTTAGCATCTGCATTTCAGAATTTACATTACTGCAGGGTGATGTAAGAAGCAAACTGGGCACCTGTGAGACTAGTCTGATGTGTGTTGTTTCTTCTATCGTTGTTATTTGTTCTTATGTGTGTTGTTTCTTCTATCGTTGTTATTTGTGCTAACTGTTAGCAGAATGCACTCAACTCCTCGGATGGTGCTGATGATGCCAAGGACGACGAATGGAAGCACAATCGAAGTGAACTTGTCCGGTTGCTTTAAGTTTGAAAGTTTGGTACTTGTCCAGTTGCTTTAAGTTTGAATGTATGGTTTGCACGCCAGAGGAACATTTATGGGTTTTGGGTAGCCTGCATAACCAAGGTGTTTGATTTGTTTTGCTGGACTGGACTTGTGCTCCAAGTGCTAGCCTGGTTATGCATCATCAGGCTTTGACTCAAATGGATGGATGGACTGGGAGGGTTAAGCATCACCAGTTTAGGGCCTGTTGGCTTGTCTGAATTCTAGAGGAATCTGGATAGTTTAGAGAAATGCTGGATTAATTTGTGAGAAAAAAACACGGTTCCGGATAAAAAAAATAAACGGATTAAGCCAGGTTTAAGGACACGCGATCAGGGCCTTAGAAGGACAGCCACTAACCAAACCACCGATCACGGGTTCAAACAGTAACAGAAAAGCACGACACTTCCCAAGAAATAGAATGCGACAGATACCAGTGCAACAAAGGACCATGCTACTATCTCACCATAGGAAAAAACGATCAATTCGCAGCACAACACAAATCCAAATACTACCAGCTGGACAACCCAGAATATTAAAGTTCACACACCACAGCCTTGTTTTGCTGCATCCATCACATAGCCACTAGTCTCTAAGCAAAATAAGGCCAGGCCTACTTCCACCGACATTCTTTCCAGACTCAGTTGAACCTCCCATGCTTCGCCTTCGTGGCTCAATTGAACCTGCGACTCACTTGGCACCATGCTTCGCCTTCGAGTGAGCCTGAAGGGCCATCTCACTGTTGAATGTCCTGGACAGAACAACGAACAGAGGCCAAGGATCAATACAGTGATATTTCACCAAATAACCAAATTGGCTCACCAAATAAAACGGTGCCGACTTACTTGGTGCACGATTTGCAAGGGACCGAGCCACCAGATTTTGGAGACTTATCCTTTGATTTGTCATTGTTAGCAGGGGTCTTGCCTTTTGCTGGGTGTGGAGTTGCCACATGAACGGTGCCCTTCTTGCCACCTGCACAAGGAATACATGTTTTCATAGCAACAGTTCTATGGCAGAAAGACCTAACTCTAGCATAGCAACAGATCCATGGCAGAAAGGCCTAACTCTGACTACACACCTGTCTTCTGGGCTGTCGGTGTGGCAACCTTTGCTTTCTTATCAGAAAGAGGAGTCAGGGAATTTTCAGCAGGTCTCTTCTTGCCTGCCTCTGGCTGAAAAAAAAATCAACACATTGATATCATCTAATAACAACAGATTAGTGAATTTAAAACAGGAGCAGGAGTAAATCCATGAAGCACATACCTTCTTAGGAGTTGGAGTCTCTTCCTCCTCATCGTCACTTGTATCATCCTCATCACTTGAATCCTAAAACAGGAAAAATCAAAAGTTAATCAATATGGAACAACCCTAACGTGCAGACAAACCATTTCTCCATCCTTCCACTCACATCATCATCGCCTTCTTCAGGAGATAATCCCTCACCCTCATCAGAATCATCTGTGTCATCTTCATCAGAATCATCAGTATCATCCTCATCAGAATCATCATCATCCTTGCTTTTCTTAGAAACAAGACTAGATTTTGAAGCTGCCGCAACTGCCTTCTCTTGATTTTTCTGCTCCTTCCCATCAGCTTTGCCTAGAGACAAGTAGACGTGTTCATAATCCAAACAACCCCCAACACCACCACCAGAAAAAAGAAACAGGGAAGATATATATACCATTTTCCTTGATTACTGGAATGTCCAGCTCCTCATCTTCATCTTCAGAATCAAGATCCATTGTGGAGGAAGGCAAAAAGGAGGTCAAGGAAACCAATACTCCACAAAAAAAAATGTTTTGATCACTCCTACTGAAAATAAAAATAGAACTAATTCAACGCTAAAAAATAATTCGACACCAAAAAGGATATTCATCTTCCTCCATTGGCTGCTCAACCTTGTAACCAGAGAAGAACACACTGGTAGTTTTTGATGTGTGCGACAGCTCAAACTCTTTATCGAAAACCAAATCGAACTGTATTTGTGGATACTTGTCAATAGAGAGGGTTCCAATGGCAAGCTTCTGATCGTCGACTTTGACATACATCAAGGCATTGTCACTTTTCTTTGATTCCCCAAGAGCAGCCTGCCAGATTAAATCCAATTAAGTATACAGAGCAAACCCAACAGAGGAAATAGGAAAGTAGGAAATTTACACAGCGCAAATCCAACAGATGAAAGTAAGTCTACACATAGTGCAAATCCAACAGTGGAAAGTAAGTGTACACATAGACAAAGCAACGAATCTACCTGGGAAAGGTGCAGGATAAAGCCATGTCCAGGCTCACACTTAACAGTGGATCCAGGCTTGACCTCGAGACCTGCAAAACAGGGAGCAGTCTGAGATAGGTTACATTAAGAATACAAATCTGATGTTGTTTTTACAATGGTAGCAAAAGAACAAACATCCCGCAATGCGCAAAACAAAACAAAACAAAACAACAAATTCAGGGGCATCACGTCCTACAACAAGACCAACACGTATGATTTCCACCATTTAATCTACTTTTTCCTGTCATGCTGGGCATAAAGGCAATGCTACATTGCTACTGGTGGTAGAACAAAAGAATCACGGAACAATCTGAGGTAAGTTACATTACGAATGATCTGATGCTGTTTAACAAAGGTAGTAAAAGAACAAACATCCAAATTCAATGGCATCACTTGCTATAATAAGACCCTAAACAAACAATCTACTTTTTCCTAACATACTGGAAATAGGCAATGCCACATTGCTACCAATAGTAGACCAAAAGAATCACATCACATAATAATCACACGTCAAATAAATATAACTAAATATAAACTGGAAAAGGAAAGAAAGCAGCACCACCCCATGATGCAGTAGTAAGTAGTAACGCATCAAGCACTACCCATGATTCCCAGGGACCTAAAACAGAGCCCTAAAACTAGGCCTGCTAATGGGGCGGGGCCTGATGGAGTTTTGGGGGGGAGGTTCTGTGATGGAATGTGTGGGGATGGGTGAAAATTGGTTTAACTAAACTGTGTTGAGGCGGGTTGGGTTTATAAACAAGACGGGTTGGGACGGGTTGATACGGGTCACACAGAAAGAATCGGTCGGCGGCGATGGAGGGCCGGCGCGTGGCGCGTGCAGCAGCAGGCGCAGGGCCGCCCATCGGCTTCCACCCTACCGACAACTGCACTACCACCGTCGCAAGGCGCTCGCATGCCTGCACCCCGCCGCGACGTCGGAGGTCTCGGATTCCTCGCGAGTCAGTGACCCATGCGAACATCCAAAAATCAAATAAAGGTATCGCAAAACAAAACAAACAAAGCACAGGTATCGCAGCGAATTGAGTTTGTAAGAAACAAAGCCTGAATTGAGTTTGCGAGAGAGAGAGAGAGGAGGTCACCCCAGAACTCCATCGGCGGCGGCGCTGAAGCGGCGACGGGAATGGGAACTAGGGTTTAAGCCGCCGGGTGAGGAAAGGACAGTACCGGAAAGAAACGGAGCGGATGGCAGTGGAGTCGGCCAGTCTTTTAAAAGGCGGAGACCGCACCTTTGCCGTCCGATCTAGACTCCACACATCCTGGCCGCTCTTTAAAAAAAATCTATGAGACAGAGAATGGGGATGGTAGTCTAAATGGGCCAGAAGCCCACCAACACATCATTGGGCTTGTAGCAATTTGGTATTCGCGTCCACGAGATGCCGTTGAAGACGCGTGTAATGACCGTGCGGGACAGAAGAAATCCAGGACTCACGGCCTCACGCGAGTCACGATCAATCGAGACGAGCGGGGAATTGCGAATGGGCCGGTGGTAGGGCAGTCACCTATTTTCTAGATTTTTTTTCAGAATTTATAGGGTGTATGTATGCGTGCGCGTGCGGTGATACTACGTATTTTCCGCTGAAAGCTAAAAAGCCTCCAATCTTTTCTTTACGTATGTATGAACGCGCATACGTGTATATACGTATGGTGTGAGTATAAAATGTGTGAGTTATGTGCGTCTAGATTGTACCTCGCAAAAGAGAGAGAGAGAGAGAGACGAGCGGGGAACCGGGAATTGGAGCAGCAAACAAAAAAATATCTACGAGGAAAGATTAATTTTAGCAGAATTTAAATCCTTCATACATCATACATCATTTGCAATGGCATCTACAAGGAATGATTAACATAGCACCATTTGCAATGGCGCACAAGATTCAGGTAAAGATCGAGCAGCACACGAAGTTGTTCACTTCACAGGAGATTCATCGCCCGCAAGAAATCCTCCATCGCCTTCCTCGACGACCCGCCTCCCTTGTTCCAGGACCCCTCCACCACCTCCTTGATCTCCCTCACCCGCCGCCGCATCTCCGCGGCCTTCGCCGTCTGGCCCATCACCGTCTCCACCACGTCGGCGACCGCGGCCCTGTTCACCACAGTGTCCTCCATGTTCCCCCTCGCCACTTTGACGCCCACGCCCCACTCCTCTTTAAGCAGCTTGGCATTGTAGAACTGCTCGCCGGCGAGCGGCCAGCCGATGATCGGCACGCCGTGCGTCACGCTCTCCAGCACCGAGTTCCACCCGCAGTGCCTCAGCAAGGCGCCTGTCGACGCGTGCGCTAGGATCCTCACATGCGGTGCCCACCCGCGTACCAGGAGACCTCTGTTGCTCGTGCGCGCTCTCTCCTCGAACCCGTCCGGCAGCCACTGGTCGGCCCGGAAGTCGCCCTTGATGTCGTGTCCATTCGGCGGCCTCACAGCCCAGACGAACGGCCGGCCGGTTGACTCTAACGCCAGTGCCAGATCCGCCATGTGATCTGCTCGTATGGAGTTCTGAGAGCCGAATGAGATGTACAGCACCGACGAAGGCGAGTGGCAGTCCAGGAAGCTCACGACGGCGGCCTCGGCCTCCAGCGAGACTGGAAGGTTGGTGGCGCGCACGAGAGGGCCGATGGGCCAGACCGGGATCTTGAGGGTGCGCCGCAGCATGTCGAGACCGGTGGGCTCGAACTCCTCCACGGTGTTGACGATCACCGCACCCGTCTCGTAGCCCAGAGGGATCTGCCGGCCGTAGAGCGCGGCGCGTTTGGCGACGGCGGGCGGGGCGGACGCGTTTTTGGAGAGCTGCCAGCGGTGGATCACGACCTCGGGGTACTCGGGCAGGTGGACGCGGCCGGTGTCCGGGTCGGGGTGGACGGGCAGGTGGCTCCAGAGCGAGTGCACGACGGCGCTGCCGTACGCGCCGCAGGAGGCGAAGAAGGCGCCGCGGTCACCGTCCACGCCGTGAACGGGTCGGACACTACGCAGACATTGTGGCCACCGCCGGCGGCGGCGGGGAGGTAGTCGTCGAACGCGGCCTCGAGCGACTCGAACGCCACGAGAGGAGGCCCGCGATGGCGCGGGGCTGTACGGTGTCGGAGGACTCGCAGTCCGGAGGCAGGCCGTGGTCCGCCGGGGTGAAGGGCAGCGCGTGGAAGCCGAGGAACGACGAGTTGGACCACGCGGTAGTCCGGAGCGCGGCAACGTTGTGCGGGGTGGAGACGAGCGTGATGGCGGCATCGGGGAGAGTGCCGTGTAGGAGGTCGGCCAGGGACATGAACGCGGAGAGGTGGCCCTGACCGGGGAACGGGAACAACACGACGTGCTTGGCGGCGGCCATCATTGGCGAGCAGCTAGCTTGTTGGCTTACTAGCGTGGTGAGCTGTAGGAGTCGAACATTGGTGAATGAGGTGAAAATTTTGCATTTTAGCCCTTTCAAAAAACAATCTCTTAAGATAGACTCATCTCAAATCTTTTTCTAAAAATAGATCAAATCTCAGCATCTCCTACAACTAAAAAGAATAAAGCGTGGACACTTTTTGATACGACATTCGTCCATCATCCTGCATGCCGCCCGTGCGATCTTTCTCCACGCCCCCTACGCTCGTCTCCCTTCCAAGGATAGAAGCGTCCTGCTCCCGTGATTCTCCGCGCCCCCATCACGCCTACCCCGCGCCCGTGCCCGCCAGCAGCAGGCCACGCCGCTGCCGCCCGCGCCCGCCACAGGTGCGACACCAAAGCCGTCGTGTCGCTGGCCCTACTCCCCGCGACCATGGTGGCGGCGCCCTTCCCCATCCCGACGGCCTTGCGTGCATGGGTGTCGGTGACGGGTAGCCGCCCTCGGGCTCTGGATCCGCGCAGGGCGAACACGGCGGTGGCGGATTCCCTCGGCTACGTCCGCATCGTCATCTCGCTGCCGTGTCGCGCTTCGCCGTCGTCTCGCTACGCCTCAGCACACCAGCAGCCGGTGTGCCGGATCCGGTGCCACGTCCTCTCCCTGCCGCCTCCCCTCCCATCTCCCCGTCCCCCCCCCCCCCCCGCGCCATCTGCATCCCGCCACTACCGGCCACCCCCACCTCCATGCGGATCGGTGCATGAGGACCGATGGCGACGCCCCTTTTTCTTTGCAGGCGACAGCGCAAGGCAGTGGCGCCTCATCGCCGCCTTGGGCCATCCCATCCCGCCCTTCGATGGCGGCGCGTCCTACACCGTGCGGATGGAACCCCCGGCGGCGATGCATCCTGCCCCAATCCCCGACCTCTTGGGCACATCGCCTCATGTGGACAGGGGGGCCTGGCGAGCAGCACAGCCAGCCCTCACGCAAGTGGCATCCCACAGCTGAGGTGCATCCCGTCCCCCCCTTTATTTGATGATTTTGTTTGTACATAATACAGATTAATTGTTTAATTTTTTTCACCATAGAGCTCCCGATGCTTTGCAGAGATGTGCGATTGGAGCAGGATCTAGATGATTCGCGTGTGGGAAGTAGTCAACGTTTGTAGAGTGGGTGCAGATTGAAAATTATTTGAGCCCGGTGATGAAACCGTTGGTCGATGTCGGATTTGTTTTGAGCTCGATGGTTATTCTTCAGGTTCAGGTTGGAGTTTGACACACTTTTGGTGCACTTTGTCATTGAAAACTACTTTACTGCAGTAGCTTTTACTGATCTCAAATTTTGTATATAGAAATTGTGGGGCTCCGATTACTGCATTTGAGTTTTTCGGCCAGTGTTTCATTCGCGTGTCAATTGCTTAATCAGCATTTCAAGGATTTGATCTCTCTAATTTTCAGTGGAACGTACATCACCAAGTGCTACTTCTATGGAATGCATAATTATTATCTTTTGGCTATGCACTGTTGGCATTTTCCATGTTTCTTTCACTTTACATCATATGTATACATTATACATTATTAAGATACTATAGTTCTTTGTTGATTTGTCTTAAAGGCCGTGTTTGAATTTCCTCGACTCCTCAGTTGATTGAAACATTTTTGGGGTGAAACCCTCATGAAGATGAGAATGCCACTTGGATGCTTACAGTACTTCACACTAACATCAATATGTTGATTAAAAATTTCTATTGTTTTTTTACGGTGGTTTGTTTCTGCAAATACAGAAGTTCATGTCTCGGAAACTTTGCTGGGTGATTGTACACCATCACTAGCCAATTCATTTCAGGGAGATTCTCGCTTGTTCAACTGATTTTTTTTCTTATAGAAACACACTACATGTACAGATCCCTCTTCATCGGTTTTCAATAAAAGGTCATGTTGTTTCAAGGCACTGAGTACATTTATGTTTCATATTGATTCTTGATTTGCTACCTTTTTCTCACTGTTTTAAGTGCAATAAAGAAGCACTGCTATTATAAAATCACATCATGATCTGCTATAATTAACTCGTGCAGGTTTTCAGCTGCTTTGGCCAGTACTTCTGCTTACACTTCAAGGCATTTCAGTTACAGCCTGGGGGCACCGGGCTCAAGATGATCTGCCAAGGGGTACCCCAGAGCATCATTCACAGTCACTGGAGGGTCCAGGATAGCTACAACGGACTCATCATCCAGAGGAACATGGCCCTGTTCTTCTCGGGCGGTGACAAGAAGGAGCTCAAGCTGTGTGTCCCTGACCTCAGGTGCTCCTACCCGCCGCAGTTCCCTCGTGATGACCATGGAGGGCGGAGGCCATCGAGGAGCTGTTGGAGCTCGCCGAGTCTCGCTACTTGAAAGCTCTAGTTTGGTTTTGGTGAATTGATGAAACTCTAAGTGCTAATCTAGTTTATCAAGTGATCATGAGATAGGTAGCATATTCCAAGTGGTGAAGCAAATGAAGGTCATAACATGATGATGATGCCATGATGATGATCAAGTGCTTGGACTTGGAAAGAAGAAAGAGAAAAATAAAAAGCTCAAGGCAAAGGTATAAACCATGGGAGCTATTTTGTTTTGATGTTCAAGACACTTAGAGAGTGTGATCACATTTAGGTTTGATAGCCGTACTATTAAGAGAGGTGAAACTCGTATCGGAATGCGGTTATCAAAGCGCCACTAGATGCTCTAACTCATTGCATATGTATTTAGGATCTAGTGGAGTGCTAACACCCTTGAAAATGTTTGTGAAAATATGCCAACACATGTGCATAATGTGATACACTTGGTGGTTGGCACATTTGAGCAAGGGTGAAGAAGATAGAGTCGAAGAGGAGTTAGTCGCGCTGGTTACAGAGTGACCGGACGCGTCCGGTATGGTGACCGGACACGTCCGATATGTGGCGACAAACTCCGCGACCGGACGCGTCCGGTGTGAATCAGAAAACTCCGTGTTCGGCAGAGCAGTCGATCGGACGCTGGCAGCGTCCGGTCCGGTATCACCGGACACGTCCGGTTGGGCAAGGATGCTTACTGTACTCCACCAGAAACTGCGGCTCAGTGTCCGGTCATTTGTGTTTGTGCGTCCGGTCGTCGGCAGATTAAGTAGCAATGGCCATGTTGGTTTGAACTGGACACGTGGCAGTCTAGGGGCTACCAGACACGTCCGGTATGCCGACCAGACGCGTTCGGTATTCATGACCGGTGCGTCCGATGCTGCATCCGGTCAGTTGGACCAGAGCGTCCGGTCACCCCACGTTATGTCCAGTGAAGGGGTATAACGGTTCTATTTCGTGGGGGCTTCTATTTAAGCCCCATGGCCCGCTATAGCTCATAACCTTTGGCCATTTTCTTTGATATAGCAACCTTGTGAGCTTAGCCAAAATCCTCCTACTCAACTCCATCATTGATTCATCATCTTTGTGAGATTGGGAGAGAATCCAAGTGCATTGCTTGAGTGTTTGCATCTAGAGGCACTTGGTGTTCGTGTTTCGCTGCTGGATTCGCTTGTTACTCTTGGTGGTTGCCGCCACCTAGACGGCTTGGAGCAGCGAGGATCGTTGAGCGGAGGTTGGTGATTGTCTCCGGCTCCGATCGTGGTGATTGTGAGGGGTTCTTGATCTTTCCCCGGCGGAGCGCCAAAAGGTACTCTAGTGGATTGCTCGTGGCTTGTGTGATCCTCATCTTGTGTTGGTTGTACGGCACCCTATTGAGGGTTTGGCGTGTGAAGCCAATTAGCGCGTGAACCTCCAAGTGAGTGAATCGCCACAACGACGACTAGCTTGCCGGCAAGCAAGTGAACCTCGATAAAAAATCATTGTGTTCATCCTTTGATTCCGATGTGATTGGTCTTCATTGATATTGATTCTTGTGATTGATTGGTTCACTCCTCGACACGGCGGTATAACTATCTTGCTTACTCTCTTTACATTACCGCAAACTAGTTGTCAAGCTCTTTAGTGTAGCTAGTTGTGAGAACTTGTTAGTTTGGTTAGTGTGGCTCTTTAGTTAGCATTTGAGAGCACACTAACTTAGTGTAGTGACATAGCCATTGTGTGGATACATACTATATAAACTAGAATTGTAGTAGGTGGCTTGCAATTTTAGTAGGCTAGCGCAACACTTGCTTCGCCTCATAATTGTCTAATCGGTTTGCTAAGTGTTGTTGTAGAAATTTTTATTAGGCTATTCACCCCCCTCTAGCCATTAGGACCTTTCACCACTGTTGACCTCTCCAACGATGAGCAGGGGACCTTAGCCGCCGCCACACTAGACTCCGAGGTCCCGAGCCAGGCAAGCGAGCGCGCGGGTCGGGGCGGCGGCGATTGGGCGGCCATGTCGGTGAGTTGCGACCTCAGGTTTTGAATGTTTGGGTGTCTAGTAAGACTTGCTTGTCATTCTCCTCCAAGAGAAACACACATACACCTGCCAATTCCATCCGATGTCATTTTTTGTCAAAAAGTGGTGTGCATGATATTAGTGTCATCAATTGTCAAGGTTTGGTTAATTTATTCAGTGTAAGTTGTGCCTCCTCGGAGATCCGACGGTCGCACACATCCCACACCTTGATGAACTGTTGTTGGATAACTTAATTAGTGCTTCCGCACCATATTAATATCATTTTTCTTATTCCAGCATATAGGTTGTTTAAGTGCTTATGCTAAATTTGTGCCAGTAGTACCATAATATGAATAGGGGATTTATCTTTCAGTTCCCACTATTTTCCTCTTCCTTTTCTCAGCAAGGGTCAAACATGAGTGTATGGTAGTGCTGTTCAATAGGTGAGTTAGTGCTTCCTCACCACGTTAATGCTATCTTTCTCATTCCAGTATATAGGTCCATCAACTGCTTATGCTAAATTTGTGCTCATCTTTCTACTGATAATAGCCCAGCAAAGGGTATCTCTAAATGCCATTAATTGACAACATTACTGACAAGCCAAGGTGCTACTTCCATCAGTCCATCATTAGGTCTTTCTGTGGTAGATTTACCGTGTTAGAATTAAAATTACTTACTACACAGAGCCCCTCATGGATCCAATTGTTGATGAACATAGAAGGCTCTCTACAGAGCATTTCTTTTGGTCGCATCATCTTGAGGACCATGGAGTCGTTGGCGAGCGTACCTTGAGGGCCATGGAGTCGTTGGCGAGCTTGTAGTCCTTGTAGAGGAAGTAGCCCCTGCCCGCGGCGGCGGCCGCCGCGCCGGCGAAGAAGGAGGCCAGCCTGACCCGCAGCATGAACCCCATACGGCTCCGGCCCTAGCAACCTTCCGCCCTACCTAGTGGCTTGCTCGCTCGGCTCCCTTCCTTCCGCCGCCACTGGGGGGGCGAATGTGAAGGCTTCGTGTGCTTGTGTGCCTGCTGCGTGGGGTGGGGTCGTCTCGACCTAGACCCCAGGGAAGGGCCCTGCCGCTGGGTCCTTATGTCAGTGTATTGTGTTCATTTGTTTCGCAAAAAAAAGGTGTATTGTGTTCATTCAACAGTTGAGATCAGCTTGTCTTAGAGGCAAAAACCAATTGTGTTCGGCCAAAAATTTAGACAGACCATTTATGATAGAAAGAAAGAAGTCTATTTGTCTGAGTTCAATTTAGGACATCAAATTCCAAAGGGGGCTTAAATAGTTTTTGCCATCGACCTATCAAAACCGAATAAATTTACTATAATGTTAGTTGCAATTATGGTTTTGCTTATATATGTCTTTATTTCAAATAATATAAATATTATTAAATATCTACAAGTTTAATATAAATAAATAAAATATTGAAGTAGTACTAATTTTTTTATAAAACTATATTTATCCGTTGGCGCTTTAAAGTTATTTTGATCATGTTTATTCCTGTTTCTAGTGTGTTAGTGCTCGCAGCATATGTTTATTTTGATTACCGTTTTGTGTTGTATTAGACTAGGAGGTCAACCAAAATGATCCAATGGATTTCCAGATAATGCAAGATCTCATAGGTGACACCACCATCGCAAATGCCATGCTCCCACATATAGATCTTGTTTAGGTTGTTTGCATGGCTAGTGCTTTTACTTTACTTTGGCCACTCGACTAAACATCATGCAATCCACACAATCAACATATAGTAAAGCACAACACAAAAAATGAAATAATGGATGTGATTACGAACAATAAAACACTAGCAAAAGGAACGAATAAGATACAAAGAACTCTAAATAGAGCAACAACAGATAGATTGTATTTATGGAAATTTTTGTTATTGGTTTCATTTTTCATTTAGAATGAATTAGTTATAATTTTTAGAGATTTAATCATATTTCTATTATGTTTATAAAAACTTACACACAGGGAAAAAATACATGAAACCAGTTGAGAGCCAAAATTGTCCGATTTTAATAGTTTGATTGACAAAGATATATGGTTTTAGAGTTTGATGGCCAATATCAGACTTGAGATGGACAAAAATTAGACTTCTGCCTATTTGAAACAATTGTAGAAGTATTTTATTTATCCTGGAAAATTGAAATATATTATTGTCATTCTCCAATTGAAGTGTCTCGATTTCTTGAACACAAAATTCATGTACATTGGCAAATTAAAATATGGATTTTGTTTCAATCGTTTTATGGAAAGCAAAAGGCATCGAAAGTGGCTAAGAGTCGAAATCTAATGAGATGGATCTTCACATGGCAGATAATATATATATATATATTCATACTCTCAGCTTAGGTATTGCCCTAAGTTAAATTTTCTTAGTGTCGATGCCTTCATAAAAAATACATAAACAATTCAACATGTACATCAAGATAGTTTTATTAAATCTATAATAAAATACGGAGTATATATTTTGACAGTGTGTTTTGTACTGCAGAGTGCAGACACTGTCTTGATGTCTTCGTTAAATCCACGTAAGTACGTTTGTACGTTACCAACGGTCGCGGGACGCCTAAAAAACGGAAATATCATCTGCGTCGTGGGCTCTCCGACGCGAGGGGATGAGATAACCGCGCGACGGCCGTCCGCTCACAAGTTCGCTACCCCGCTCGCCATGCCGCCGCCCTCCCTCGTCTCCCTCCTCCCCGCCACGTCCATCTCGCCACGAAGACGCCAAGCAAAGCACCACAAGGCCCCCACCGCGAGTCGTTCCCTCTTCTCCCGAAGAGTTGTATCCCAGCCGCCGCTCCACGCCTCGCCCTCCCCCGCCGCCGGCGGCGGGAGTGGGAGCGACGAGCTCCACCTCCTCGAGAAGCCTTTGCCCACCGTCGCTGAGGATGACGAGGCCGAAGAGGAGCCCGAGCCTGCTCCGGTGTTGTCAACAGAAGAAGCGCTCGCGCCTTTTCTCAAGTTCTTCCAGGTGAAGAGCACCGACCCCGACGCGGGCGCGGACACCGCGGCAGGGGCACGCGCGGATGGCGAGGTGACGGAGGAGGCATCGAAGAGAGATGCGCTGTCCGCCGCTGGCGGGCGTGGGGTTAGTTACTACGACCCCAAGCCCGGGGACTTCGTCGCCGGCGTCGTGGTCCGGAGCGACGGGAGGACGCTCGACGTTGACATCGGCTCCGGTGGCGAACCGGCGCTGATGCTAGCCAAGGAGTCGGCGCCGGTGCCCGGTGAGGAGTTCGGGCACCTGGTGTGCGACGTCGCTTCCGAGCGTGCGGCGGTGTTCGCGGCGGAAGGACGGGTCGGCGTCGTGGTCAGGCAGGTCAGCGGAGGGGGAGAGGGGGACGAGGAGGCGACGGTTGGGAGGAATGGGAAGGAGAAAGGTGCGCGGGTGCTGCGCGCCGGTACGATCGTGTTCGCTGAGGTCCTCGGTCGAACACTTGGCGGGCGGCTGCTGCTGTCCGCGCGCAGGCTGTTCCGGCGCGTCGCGTGGCACAGAGCGAGGCAGGTCCTCTATGCCACTCCTTTCTTTTGTTGTTGGAAATCCTTGGAACGATCTCTTATCAATGATTTGACGCACTGCCCAAGTAGAGCTGGACTATTAGAAACTACTAGTTCAAACCAACTGCCACATTCGAGGAATGAGTAGAGCTGGATTATTAGAAACTGTCAGCGGATCAACGTCTCCAACGGCTAGAGCTCATCCGGGTCTCCTATGTTGCCCACGTCCTGCGCTCCTCGTGCACTCGCCGCGCCAACCGCCTCCGGAGAGCGCGCTCTGCCGTGCACACACGTGCGCCCGGTCTTCACGGCGCCCACTCTCCGTTCTGGGCGCTCGCCCACTCACGCGTGTGTTGTGTGTGTAGTCATGGCCAAAGGCCATTGTAATCTATAAATGTATACCGTATACGATCAATGCAATTTGTCCAGTTGATCATCTCCATTCTACATGGTTTCAGACTCCTCTTCGATCCTCCAGAACTCCTTTGCCGAACTCTCCTTCCGCACCAATGGCGCCTTCCTCCATTCACTCTGACAACTCCTCTGATGACGGCTCCTTCGTTGCCCCCGTTCCTGCCACTATCATCCAGACGATCTCCATCCGTCACCACATTCCGGTCACCCGCGACATGGACGAGGGGAACTACGGCCAGTGGCGTCTCTTCTTCAACTCGACTCTTGGCAAGTTCGGCCTTGAGAGCCACGTTCGCTCGCCCACCCCGTCTGATGAGCGCAATAGTGAATGGCGCATGGTGGATTCATGCGTCACCAACTGGATCCTCACCACCGTCTCCAAGGGCGTCTTTGACATCGTTCGTCGCGACCGGAACACCGCCTTCTCCCTCTGGCACGCCATCGAGGGCCTCTTCCAGGACAACGAGCTGCAGCGCGCAGTGTACCTAGAAGCCGAGCTGTGATCTCTGCAGCAAGGGGACATGTCGATCAACGACTACTGCACCAAGTTGAAGCGACTTGCCGATCAACTGCGCGACATCGGCCACCCCGTCTCTGAGCCCAGTCAGGTGTTTAATCTTCTCCGCGGCCTCAATCCCCAGTACCGCTACGTCAAGCCGGTGATCACCTCCAAGTCCCCGCCACACAACTTCATGAGCGCCCGCTCCTTCCTCCTCCTCGAGGAACTCAGTTTCCAGCACGACACTAACGCCGAAGCTGGACAAGCTCTCGCCGCGACCCATGGCGAGCGATCCAACGGCTCCTCCAGCTCTGCCGCAGCCGGCACCAACGACGGCTCTCCAACGTCCAACGTGCCGCGCTCCAACAACCGCTCCAACAACGGCGGCGCCAACCGATCCAACAACCGCTCCGATCGGCGACGCGGCCGCGGCAATGGCGGCGGGTCCTCGCGCTCCTCCAACAACCCATTCGCGCCTTGGGCCGCGGGCTACAATCCATGGCAAGGCATGGTGCAGGCCTGGCCCATGCCATTCTGTGCCCCTGGTGCCGGTGTTCTGGGACCCCGGCCTCCTTTCCAGCCACAACAAGCGATGGCAGCCACCCATCTTCCACCGCCTTCACCGGCCGGTCCATCCAACGTCTTCGACAATAGTGCCCTCTACGCAGCGCTCCAATCCACCAGCATCCAGCACCATCCACCGAGTGCCTCGGATTGGTACTTCGACACAGGCGCGACGTCGCACATGTCATCCTCTCCTGGTAACTTTCCCTCTTCCACCCTTCGGCCTTCTAACTCCATCATCACAGTAGGGAATGGTGCTCGGATGCCCGTCACTCACCAGGCACACACACTCATTCCTACTGCCACTTCCCCTCTTCATCTCAATGATGTTCTTATTTCCCCTTCACTCGTCAAGAATTTGATCTCTGTTCGCCGTCTTACTCGTGATAATGGCGTTTCCATTGAATTTGAGCTGTCTGGTTTCTCTATCAAGGATCTTCTTACCAGGGCAGAGATGCTCCAATGTGAGAGCAGCGGTGATCTCTACCCTCTCCGTCTTCCTCATCATCAAGCTCTCACGGCCTCCTCGGCGACATCCTTGTGGCATCAGCGACTGGGACACCATGGAGATCCAGTCACCTCTCAAGTTTTGCAAACCTTTTCTTTTCAGTGTAATAAAGTTGATGCTCACTCATGCTCTTCTTGCCGGTTGGGCAAGAATGTTCGTTTACCATTTACTGAATCTACTTCACATACATTTTTCCCCTTTCAACTTGTTCATTCAGATGTTTGGACATCACCCGTTCTTAGTCATTCTGGTTATAAATATTATGTTGTCTTGATGATTACACGCATTACCTATGGACAATTCCACTTCGCAATAAATCTGATGTTTTCCCTACCATTCGAGTGTTTATTTCTTACGTTCATACTCAATTTCGCCTACCCATCCTAGCTTTCCAGACTGACAATGGTCGGGAATATGACTCCACCGCCATGTGTCTCCTGCTTTCTTCTCTTGGCACCCAGCTGCGTCTCTCCTGCCTGTATACGTCGCAGCAAAACGGGAAAGCCGAAAGAATTCTCCGCACTGTTAACGATTGTTTGCGCACCATGCTAATTCACAATGCAGCTCCCCTGACGTTCTGGGCTGAGGCGCTTGCTACAGCGACGTACCTGATCAACCGCCGTCCCTGCCGAGCCACCGGTTCCACGACGCCGTACGCCCTGCTCTTCGGTGTGGCGCCCTCCTATGCCGAGCTACGCGTGTTCGGGTGCCGGTGCTTCCCCAACCTGATCGCCATCTCGAGCCACAAGCTCGCCGAATGCTCCACGCCGTGCGTCTTCATTGGGTACCCAGCGGATCATCGCGGGTACCGCTGCTACAACCTCGCCACCGGGCGTGTCATCACGTCATGGCACGTCGTCTTCGATGAAGCAGTGTTCCCATTCGGCGACAGCGCCGCGGCCAACGCCGACGTACCGCGCTTCGTGCCGTGTGAACCGCCCGCCCCCTCGCCAACTCACGGCGACGTGCATGTCTTGCCGGTGCAGTCATCGCCCCGCCTCGTCGCCGAGCTCACACCTCACCCGACACATGCACGCACCGTGCGTCTGCAGGGCTCCCGGCACTGCCGCGACATCATCAACAGCTGCTGCGCACAACATCGAGGACCCCTCCACTGCGGCGTCTGCATCGTCTGCATCCTCGCCTGCCGTGGCATCGCCCGGCACGCCCTCAAACGACGTCGGCCATACTGGCCATCCGATGGTGACTCGGGCGCGCGCCGGGATCCACAAGCCCAATCCGAAGTACGCACTAGCGGCGGCGGCCACCATCTCACCGATCCCTCGAAGCGTCCGCACCGCCGTGAAGGATCCAAACTGGTACGCTGCGATGAAACAGGAGTTTGATGCGTTGCAGACCAACCGGACATGGACTCTTGTGCCGCGACCTCCAGGCGCTCGGATCATCACCGACAAATGGGTCTTCAAGCATAAGATGAATCCCGACGGCACCCTCGAGCGCTACAAAGCTCGATGGGTCGTTCGTGGGTTCAATCAACGACCTGGCGTCGACTTTGGGGAGACGTTCTCCCCGGTGGTCAAGCTGGCCACCATCCGTACAGTACTGACGCTGGTGGCCACGAACAACTGGCTGGCTCACCAACTTGATGTTTCAAATGCCTTCCTTCACGGCAATTTACAGGAACAGGTGTACAGTCAGCAGCCCACCGGGTTCGTCGACCCACAACGCCCCGACGACGTCTGCCTCCTCTCCAGGTCGCTCTACAGGCTCTGACAAGCACCACGGGCGTGGTTCGAGCGCTTCGTCGCCCATGTGACATCGCTGGGCTTCGCCCAATCGAAGGCTGATTCATCGCTCTTCGTATACCACCGCAACGGTGAGGCGGCATATCTTCTCCTCTACGTCGACGACATGATCCTCAGCCTCGTCGACACGCCGACTTCAGCATGTCATCGCGCGGCTTCACGACGCATTCGCCGTAAAGGACATGGGACAAGTCCATCACTTTCTCGGCATCAGTGTTCACCGGAATCGTGAGGGCTTCTTCCTGTCCCAAGGCCAGTACGCTGAATAAATTCTGGAGCGCGCCGGAATGAAGAACTGCAAGCCTGTCGCAACACCAGCAGACACAAGGCAAAAGGCTTCGGCGACAGACGGCAAGCTCATCGACGATTCTACCTCCTACCGGAGCATCGCCGGCGCCCTGCAGTATCTGACGATAACTCGTCCGGATATTGCATACGCCGTGCAACAAGTATGTCTGCACATGCACGCGCCGCGAGACGTGCACCAGACAATGCTGAAGCGCATCCTCAGGTATATCAAAGGGACAATTGGACTCGGGGTTCAGCTGCGCACCGCCACGACGCCGACGATCACCGCCTACTCAGACGCGGACTGGGCTGGATGCCCCGACACATGTCGATCTACATCGGGCTTCTGCGTCTTCCTCGGTAACTCCCTCATTTCGTGGTCTTCTAAGCGCCAGACTACGGTCTCGAGGTCGAGCGCCGAGGCGGAGTATCGAGCCATCGTGAACGCCGTCGCCGAGTGCTCCTGGCTTCGTCACCTCCTCGCTGAGCTGCTCTGCAAGGTCCCCTCCGCGAAGATCGCCTTCTGCGACAACATCTCCTCCGTGTATATGGCCCGGAATCCAGTGCATCACAGGCGAACCAAGCACATAGAGCTTGATATTCATTTCGTCCGGGAGAAGGTCGCCATTGGCGAGCTCCGTGTCACGCATGTTCCCAGTACGCGACAACTCGCTGATGTGTTCACCAAAGGCCTTCATTCGGCGTTGTTCAACGACTTCAGGGACAGCCTCTCCGTCACCATGAGCGACGTCGAGACTGCGCGGGGGTGTCAGCGGATCAACGTCTCCAACGGCTAGAGCTCATCCGGGTCTCCTGCGTTGCCCATGTCCTGTGCTCCCGAGCGCTCCTCACACACTCGCCGCGCCAACTGCCTCCAGAGAGAGCGCTCTGCCGCGCACACACGCGCGCCCGGTCTTCACGGCGCCCACTCTCCGTTCTGGGCGCTCGCCCACTCACGCGTGTGTTGTGTGTGTGTAGTCATGGCCAAAGGCCATTGTAATCTATAAATGTATACCGTATACGATCAATGCAATTTGTCCGGTTGATCATCTCCATTCTACAGAAACTACTACTAGTTCATGACCAGTTGACCATCTTGTTTTTATCAGATAGGATTATAACTTTAATATATACTAATTTCCTGTTCTCAAAGGCTTAAAGCTGAAGCTGTTAAAGTATAGTGGGTTGTTGATATATCTTAGACAAATTTGTATATTAGGTTCCGAGGATGGTATTGATCAAATGTATGGGGTGTTGAAGTGTGTAGAAAAAGTAATAACTGACTGCTAAACATTTTGTATGCAAACAATTTGGCTTTCATTATGGCTTGCTTTGATGACAATAATAGGCATAATTGTTATTAACTCTGCATTTCACTGCTCTATGAGAAAGTTTGGTCTCATTTTTTTAAATCAATGACTGCCTTTTGTATGTTAATTATTTTCACATATATATTTGACTGTTTCTATACACACTAATGTTCAGATAAAACGGCTAAATGTACCCATCAAGGTCAAAATTTATGAGTGGAATGCTAGTGGCTTGCTGTCTAGAATTGAGGTACGAGTATATGTACTACAATACTTGGTTCAGTTTTGTAATTGTATGGCTAAAGCGCATTTCCCTTCTCAGGGCCTTCGGGCATTCCTTCCCAAGCCTGAGATGATGACTAGACCAAGAAATTTCACTGACCTAAAGAATAAAGTAAGTTATGCATAATGTGCATTCTATAAAGTAAAGCTTGTATGGCTTTATGCTGTTCCATTTCCATACTTTGGTATATCAAGATTGATTGTTTCAAAGTCACCTTTTGAACTTGCAAGTATAGTAATGTGATTCGTGAACTGAAACTTTTTTTTTTCACACAGGTTGGTCAAGAAATGCACGTCTGTATTACAAGGATTGATCAAGGGAATAACGAATTGATAATTAGTGAAAAAGAAGCATGGGTGAGTTAGCTACATTGGTCTCTGCTACCTGTTATTTGAAGCCTACACCGCATAACTTTATGCTTTTCTTGCACCATATCTGTTTGAAGTACATATTTGTTTAAACAACTTATCTGGTTGCTTGTGAGCGCAAGAAACTCTTCAGCTTAAACAGCTGTTTATGAAGTACTCTCTAATTCCAAGGCATCTGTATAGCTTTTGCAATATGTTTTTAACTTGTATGAGTGATAGGTTTTCCTTGAAAAAAATCTTGTTTAGGCGGTGACATACCTTAGAGAAGGGACTCTCTTGCAAGGTACAGTACGCAAGTTATTTCCATATGGTGCACAAATTAGGATTGGCGAGACTAACAGAGGGTAACATCTCAAGACCCTAGCCTGTGTTTTACAGATGCCATTTTTTCTTCTTGTTCGGCTCAACCTGAATGTACTTTCAGAACTGTTGCACCGATGCACCCCATTTCCTTACAATTCCAATATTTTATCACCAGTGATGCTGAAATTTCCTTTCTGATCATATTCTGCTAGCCAGGATGGTCTAGGTCAATCTATGCATGCACCTCATGTCCAAATTATTCTTACTTGTGCATGTTTTCGTATGGTTTACTCCTTAAGATATACAAAACTATTTATAAGCCAACACAAAATATTTGATTTGGACAGTATATTATATATGAGTTGTTTAGATAGTGCAAGTAGCATTTTGGACTGGCTTATTTGAACGAAGGCATGAAAGTTGACATGAGATTTACCAATCAATCTTGAAATTAATGCCTTTCATTCAAAATGTCAAGATACACCAAGTTAACAAGGATCTCTGCTTTGTGAATCACCTGGCTTAGGTTCAGAGGGCAATTGTGCTCTGCTTTGCCAAGAGTTGATACAGGTGCATCTTTCCATGCATCAGTGCTGTTAATAAGTGAAACTTACTAATTTGAGTTATTTTTTGTTGTGATATCCTGAACATGTCTATCTGTTTGACACCTTAAAACTGCCAATTCTTTTGATAAACTTCTTCCAGTACCTGGATCATGAGCTATTTTGCTGCTTTTTGTTGTGTTCTACAAATGAAGCGTTTTGTATCTGAATTTTACAAGCATGTAATGCTTTGCAGTGGTTTACTGCATATCTCGAACATGACAAATGGTGAGCTGAGATCTGTGGCTGATGTGCTGAAAGTCGGCGAGTCGGTGAAAGCTCTTGTCATAAAATCAACTCCAGACAGAATTGCCCTCAGGTATAACATAGCAAACTTGCAATAAGTATAGCTCGTAGTCACTACTGCTATAGCCCATAAGATTTGTTCTGTAAAAGATCATCTGCTCTTCGATGATTTTGTGGTGCACTTAACATCTATTTGGCTTTGTGCAGCACAAAGGAACTCGAGAGCGAACCAGGATTGCTTATCACTAACAAAGAGGTGAGAAAACTTCGGGTCTCCAAAAACTAACCGTTATATCCATATCTTGCGCTGAAAAAAAAAACATACACAGCATTTTCAGTCGTATATATGCTCATTTCAGTGCTTAGGATCTCTCGCGTTTTTCATTGTTTCTGTCAACAGAAGGTGTTTTCTGAGGCTGAAGAGATGGCGCAAAGATACCGGGAGCAAATTGCAGAGCCACCTGGATCCATCACCGCGGAAGACTCCTGCGACGATGCTGTCCCCTTCGACGACGAAGCCCGGTCTATGCTAACTGGAAGTGGCTGAAATTCAGCAAGTCTGGCGACGTACCAAACCCCAAATCTGGCGCCGAATCGTGATCGTCGTACAGGAACTCTGTAGAAATTTTGGTGAATTCAATATTCGTTTCCGTGCTTGCAAATGTTCACCGTGGCCGCCTGCGCCCGGGCGGTCTGCGAGGGGAGACGCTCAGGGCCTCAGGCTGCTTCGATCAAGCCCTCGTGCGCATGGTCGTGGAAGATTTTAGAGCGGTCTCTCTCCTTCGTGGACGCTAGGGACTTGGGCCCCATTTCTCATTTCGGTCCAGACGCGCGGCTGTTCCGAGCTAATTAGGCCCACCCACCTGTGGTTTGCAGCAATGCTCTACAGTAACCCGCGCTTGGGCCACGCTGTTTTCGCAGGATCCTTTGACCACAATCGTGTGATGTCACCACTGATCGGTGACCAACTGCCCCGGACCTTGGAGACTTGGAGTGCACTGTGTCCAGGAGATCAGGACGAACGCGACCTTCGAATGCACCGTGTCCAAGCGTCCGACGCGCACTGCTCACTATACTAGCGCAGTAGCCTTTTTGAGTCATAGATTGTCACCCACCACCAGGCACCAGCACGGCACAGCAGCATTCAGATGACTTCTGAACGGTTAAGAACTGCGGAGCTCTGCAGATTGCAGAGGTGTTTGCCGGTCTCGTCATACGTACGTTTCGGGTTTAGGAACGAACGTGCCATATTGCTAAATGCCAACTTACAGTGCACAACCAACCAGGCCATCGATCGTCAGCCTGTTCGGTTGGCTGGTTTGTATCGTTGCTGGTTCATGAAGAAGTACCGCTGGCTGGTTTGTGCGAGAGAAAAATACTGTTCCGCGTCTGCATCGCATCGCATCTCATTGCACCCCTCTATTCGACGCTGGCCGTGGGGCGAAAATGACGGCTCAACTCCAAGGAGGAAGAAAAGCATTGTGCCCAAGAAGCCAAGTATCAGAAAACTGCCTGTGAAAAGCTGAAAGCGAGGCAGCATTTGTATCTATCTCAAATTCTCAATAGATGGCTGGCATCACTTCGCGGGACACAAAGTACACCATTGCTTAAGAGAAGAAGATATGTTGGTTGATTGGATAAGTGTGCCTTCTTCATCAGGAAACTCTAAAGTTCCAACCACTTCATACACGCCGAGATGGAGTCGAACAAGCAATCATGGATCATGCAACCACTCGACTGTTTGTGGTTTTGCCTTTGAAAAGCCGAAAGCGAGGCCCTAACTCGTGGGTTGTTGTAGGTCGATGCCTGGCTTTGTGCGGAGCCGTAGTACCACTTACAGTAACTAGCAATGCCACGAGGTTATTCTGCAACGAATCGACGCATCGCACACAAGAGATTGAAGCTTTCAGTTCACTGACGAATGGTTCGTTTAGGTGAATGGTCCCTTTTTTTTTTGTTCCTGCTTTAGGTCCGGGCGTCCGGCTTTCCTTTGATGCTAGCTGGGCCAGCTGGGTACGTGTTTTACTTACCTTCTGTTATTGAACTTGTTTTGTACTCCTGCATACATGATTCTCCGGCCGGGTACAGACAATGGCTGTTTTAAGCGTGTACAACGAATGGTGAACGTCCTCCGTCCTCGTCGATCCAGAAAACTCCAGGCGAGCGAACGCGATCCCAAGCTAGCAGGTCCGGTTGGAATAGGAGTACTCTCTCTCACTCACCTGCTTGCATTGTATGCGTGGGAGAGCGACACACAAAAAAGGGAGCGCGCGGCTGCGGGTGACCAACCATGGAGACTGGGGACTGGGGTGCCGCGCGCGCGCCTGCGGGGCCGACCGGTTGCCGACAGCGCGGTGAGGCCGCGTGCGGCGTCGGCTCACGCTTGTGCGCTTGGCGGCCTGTGGCCTGCGCTGGGCATGTGTCCTCTCCCGCTCTCCCACTCTCCGTGACGTAGGTGACGCCCGGCCGCCGGATAGCAGTTTCCGTCGGCCCGTCTGCGTCACGTACGCGATCGCGATCGTCCCGCCCAAAATGCTAGTACGTACGTGCTCGACAGCTCGAGTATTTTTTTTTCAAAAAAGTAATGTGCTCGAGTATACTGGTTCAGCGTTAACGTGCCCACTACACATGGACTACAGAGTTCAATGTAATAGAACCGATCAAATCATAAGAACGTAAGTAAAAAACAATCACCGAAGCGATTAAATTCTTATACTTAAGCTCTCATAATCCCGGTAGTCCGGAAATCACGAAGGATTTCAACCAACTTTCGACATACAAACCAAGATCGTAGTGATTCAACACAACACATTATTTGTTACAACATTTCACAAGTAGCATTCGAATTACATCCATCAGAGTTCCAATAACATATTACAAACCAAGTTTGAGTGTGCGGAAGCAACATAGTTTAGTACAAAACATCATAGTTGTTCAAATACATTGCCAAGTCTAAGTCATGTCCCACAAAAGCATTATCAGGTACGAGAACTAGTAGAGACCGCGTCCAACGGTCTAGTCTTCATCCCCAGCTGGGAGAAGGCAATACTTGCAACAACCAAAGTAGAACTGGTCATCTGCAACAGGTGGGAGATAAACCCTGAGTACGAGAAGGTACTCAGCTAGACTTACCCGTCAAAACCAAAAATAAAATACACCAAGGATCATGCAAGGCTTTTCAGGTGGGCTAGCTTGACACAGTTGCGTAAAAGAGCTTATGATTATAGTAACCAATTTAAACTTAGCATCAAGCTTATCATCATTTATCTGTCCACTAGATTAGCACCTGTACTAGAGCACTCATTTATTAGGAGCAAACAATATTAACCATAGCAGGTATAATAAGGTTGTCATCATCATATCATCAATTCTGAACCATTATGTTATTTAGTGTATCTACATTGGAAATAAGCCCGTCAAGTTCTCACTAACCGAGAGAGACGGCGACTCGAATCGAATTACAACTCAGCTGAGGGGATATTCCTAACTCTCACCCTGGCATACTTTGCAAGGGTAGCCGTGGGTCACCTTTGGGACATCTCAGGAACTAAATTCGCGGATTCGATCAGCGCCAGCATTCTCAGGGATTACCCTTCTGCCAGGACGGTCAGGACTTTTAAATCACCTGCTCTTGGACTCATGTCTACGGCTTCCTTCCGAGGCGTACTTTATACTTATCGACTCCCGGCCTGAGGTGAGCTACTCGGCTTCGTGGTTGGTCTCCAGACCCGGCCAACTAAGAGAGAGGCATGCGTTCAACATGAACAGGAAAAGCTCTAAGATTCAGTCCTTAATCGACACAGACGGAGTTACTGTAAACCGGCAAGCCTCCGCCCGGTCTCCATTTCAAATTAAGACTGATTCTTTTCCACGATAGCAAATATAGCCAACCGTGCCATATGTATCTTTCTATATCTCGCAGGTGACAGAAAATCACCTGACTTCTACCGCGTTTAAGCAGGCTAAGCACTACACGAACCTGAGTTACATAGGATTCAGGATAACAATATCTGGACAAGGATCGGACAACCAATGCAGCAAGTGTTTGAGTGTTTGCATCCAACGCCAAAACTTAATGCAACAATATATATATATATATATATATATATATATATATATATATATATATATATATATATATATATATATATATATATATATATATAACAATAATACTGTAACTGCATTTCAGAGGCTTAATATGCTCCGGGGCTTGCCTTTCACAGAGTTGCAAGGACGGTGATCCGGGCACTCAACGGCGACCTCGTCTGGCACTTCTCCTGAAGGTTACACCTCCTGAACCTCCGGTGTCGGCTGCTGCTGCTCGCTCGGTTCCTCGAATTCCAACATTGTTACTCCCTCCGGTACACCTATTGCATGCCGATGCACGAGATAAATATCATGAATGCATAAGGAATGACATGATGCTCATGATGAATGAATCACAGTACGTGTTTACGAAAGCATCACTGGACACTCGTTTACCGAGTAAAATAGCTCTATTCAAATCACTTTAAGCATGTATCTAACTTAACTTAAAGAACAAGATCAACTTACCTAACTTGCATAATCTAAGATAAAGATGCTCATCTTCAGTTAAAGGCCTAACACCTAGGAACATTACCACAAACTTAGAAATAGTAAAGGCATACATAAATTAACATTTAAAGTTTTATATGTACACAAGTAGTCCCTTAATTTAAGCACAACCAAAGTTCTACAATTCCAATTGGCTTGTATGAGGACATTCTGGAAAACTTATGAAATTCTCTATAAATCAATTGTAAACAGCAAAGCATGATTCTTACGTTAACCAAATTGAATTCCAGTAAACCTAGAATCTGTTCAGAAATGGCAGGGTTACTAACTTAATTATTTAATGATGATGCAAAAGCCTAATCTGACCAAACCAAGTTTACCAACTTGTTGCACATACCAGAAGAACACTAGAAAGTATAGTACTAACTTCTAAATAAATTATTTAATATCATTTTCTAATTTATTTAGTTAATTAGGTGATTAAAGCAATATATAGTAAAACTATTCATAAAAATCTACAAAAATTACAGTAGCTATCTCATGCTTCACATAGACTACCATAAAAATTTCAAAGCCATTGAGCAAGCAGAACTTGCTGTACCCAAAATAATAAGTGGCATGTCCATTTTTAGCATAATTAGAAAACCCTATTGAAAAATATCGGAAGCAACAGATTTCTTATTTTTCCTAGCCTTATTCTAGCATAAGAACAGCACTCACCCATTTTTACCTTTACTGGATCTATAGAAAAATTATGAAAATTCACTCAAGATCCATCCATGCAAACAAGATAATTTTCTATCTCCTACAAACAGTGTCAAAAATTTATGAAAATTTAACTACAAGCCATTCATGATATGAGAAGTACACCATAAAAATTTCATGCCATTTGGAGCTACCTAGAAAAAGATATAATTACCCCTATTTCTTACATGATTTAAAGAGATAAATAGAAACTCCTATTTTCATAACAAAATATGGCATGGATTACATTTTTAGTAGAAACTAGACATTATCATGAACTCAACAAAATTGGAACCACATCATTTGGATCTATCTATTAGGAGATATATATTTTTGAATATCTATACAAATCTGTGAAAATGATAAAACAAAACAAATTAAGAAAACCAACTTCGCTACTGGTGGGCCGGGCCGAGGAAACGGTGGCCCACGAGCAGGCGTAGGCACGGCCTAGAATGGCGCAGCCCAGCCAGGCTCCCGCCTAAGCCTCAGCGGCTGACACGCGGGACCCACGTGACAGAGAGACAGGCAGGGGAGGAGAACAGGGCGGCAGCGAAGCTCATCGTCGGTGACTCCTTCGGCGAACCCGACGGTGCTACGGTGTTCACTACATCAGTGCGCATCTAGCAGTGTCCTTGATTGATGCTATTGGCGCGGCTACCGGGGTTGGCGACGAGCACGGCGGCGCGCGGCCACGGCATGGCCGGCTCCGGTGAGACGACGGCACTATGGCTCAAATGGGTGACCCTATGAGCTTCGGCAGCACTCCTTGGACCTAGCGCGAGGGAGAGAAGAGGATGGCAAGGGCGCGAGGATAGCTGGCTGCGTGGAGCAACAATGTCGGCGAGGTCAGCCATAGCGGTGGTGGAAGGAAGCTGTGATTCTACCCTTACCACGGCGCAATTGGATCGACAGTGGGGTGGAGGAGGTAGAGGAGATCACTGCGAAGTCATAGGCAAGCTGGGCAACGCGTTTTCGTGGTGGCGAGTGCGCACGGTGATGGCGAAGCCCGGTCAGAAATGGAGAAGCCGCTGCGGCTCGACGCTACGCGCTGTGGAGGCGAGAGAGAAGCAATGGGGCTGTGAGTGCGTTCGGGCAGGCGCTGGCCCTCTTCTGGAGCGCGGACGCGCGACGTGGAGGCCTCGGCAGCGCATGAACGCCACGCGGCGAACAGCTTCTGTGTCGGTCGGCCATGGCGACACTGAACGTTTTCCGAAACGTTTCGATTCAGTACTCGATGATAATGACTGTCAGCGACATTTCGACGTGTCAACACGGCTAATCCAATGACCCTTTGCAAAAACTATGTACATGAAGATTGTAGGCCTACCATCCATCTACAATTTAGTTTCAAGGACCATGATCTAATTCGCCATGGATCAATAGTTACATCAAGCCAAAGTGGGCTTGATCCAACTGAAATTGCAGTTAAGACTTAGCATATCTTTCAGTGTTGAAATCAGCATGAAATTCTGACTTATGGGCCATGTTTGAGCATGTTCTAGCCATTTTCATGAAATGATCATAAAATAACTTTTGTTCCTTAATAAATTAGCTACAACTTTGGTAAAGAGTGCACAGCCATGCAAGGTCTCTAAGCTGGTCTTTTGAAACAGTCAAACAGGAGCACTCAAAGGGTCAATTCAAGTCAAACCTCCACTTGAGGGTATTTTGGTCATTTTGATCTACATGAACAATGTCCTAACAATTACCCTAAGTGTAGTTAAGGTGTAATAGACCATAATCAACCACTTTACAAAATTGTTATACCAACTTCTAATGATCACATGTGATAAAGCAACTAAAACAAGCAATTCACTCATATGTTTCAATTCCATATTTCACATGTTTCATGACCTTGTTGTTATTTTATATTTATCATATTACTACCCTGTTGCCATGTTTCAAGGTATGAGAAATCCATGTTGCATTCACATGTTGCACTACAACCATTCATAAGCAATAAAGTACGAAACAAACAGAATATGCGAATGTTGCATATGTATGTTTCAATGACAATGGCATGATAACATAGATGATGCATATGTTTATGAAATGACATGCAATTTAGTGGAAGCCAAACACCTAGGGTGTTACATTCAATGCCGTAGAAGGTAGTAACTTGCGGAGGTCAATCACTGTGTTCGCTCGTCGTCGGCTGACGTTGTTTCGTTACGAGAGAAAAACATTATATCATGGTTGATAAGTATGACCGATACAACCAAACGAACATGATGAATGTACTGGAAAAAGTGACCAGGTTGGCATCTTTTACACATAGAAAACAACTACTCAAAGAAAGCTATGGCACTGTTCGCTCGTCTTATAAACCGTACTTTTTCAACGAGCAATCAGTATTTTTCTCTCATAATAAATCAGTCAACGATACTTTCAATCATAACTTATCAGCCAAACGAACGGACCTATATCTTCTCTGTCGACGCGACGATGGCAGCTCCCTACCTAAACGATGATACCGACGTTAGGCCTATGGCCCTGTTCGGCTTACTCCATATTCAGTTTGCTTGGCTTGTTTTTTTAGCCGGAACAATATTTTTCTCTTACAATAATTCAGCCAGAGCAGTGTTTTTTAGCCAGTTTCAGCCAAATTTCATACCAACGAAAGGGGCCTATATCTTCCCTGTCCATGCGACGATGGCAGCTCCCTACCTAAACGATGATACCGGCGTTAGAGCTTTTACTACTAGAATCTAACGTCGCGATTGCCTTGCCGGCTTGCCCACGCCATCAATTCCTGAATCTTGAGAAACAGCAAGCGGCCACCATCGATCATTCGTCCAACTCAATCCACGACCACGAGCTAGCTAGTTACTATTAGCAAGCTAGCCTCGCCATTACGCTACCTCTCCTGGATCATACGATATATACACATCACCTGCCAGCTGCGTGTGCATCAGATCAGAGGCAGGCGGGGCTAACCTCACTCGTCAGTCGTCACGTGTATTAATTAGCGAGCCAAGTGTCTAATCTCTCTCTGTCTGTTACGATTATTAGAGCTAAATCATCATCAGCCAGTCAGACGACTGAACCGATCGACGCTGCGTCGGTCGTCTGAGGCTCGGCGCCTCTGCGTTTGCTTGCCTGCTTCATGTCTAACCGTTGTGCTAATCAATTAAAGTGCTGGGAGATGAAAGCTGCTGGCTTGCTGCTTGGTTTGATTCTGGTTAGGATCTTGCTAATTACTTCGCTCGCTTTGGGAGAGGCTGTCAAAATCGTAGATTCTAATTAGATCGAATTGGGGGTTTAGGTAACACCATAATCATAAGAGCGTAAATATAGGAATTGTAGGCTCTGTTCGGCTGCTCGTAAAACCGTTTGTGCTGATTTGTATGGTTGATTTGTCGGAAGAGAAAAATATTGTACTATAGCTTATAAGTCGGCTTATAATAGCAGCCGAACACTCCCGTAGAAATGAAGACTCTAGTAACCAGTAGTATCATTTTTAACAACTACGATAGGGAGGTGCGAGTGAGATCCTCCTCCTTAGCGGTTTCTGCAAGTTTTTTTCTTGTGTAAATGTTAACGGTAATTAAGCTATTGTTACACCGGCTTCATTCCCAAAATCACGCCCGCTCTAAGGCTATGTTCTTCAACACTAATTTAGCAGTACTTTTCAGCGAAGGAACAATATTTTTCTCTCATAAGAAATCAACATCAGCGTAACATCAACTAAATTTCAGGGAAACGAACCAAGTCTAATGCTTCCAAAATACTGTGATATATTGTCTTAGTATTTTGGAGTATTCCACACCACCCAAGTCATAGTAGCTTCCAATTCACTCAATCTATCGAGACAACGGCCTTGTTTGGTTCCTGCAGTGTCTCTTAAAATTCCTGTCACATCGAATGTTTGACACATGCATGGAGTATTAAATATAGACTAATTATGAAACTAATTGCATAACTTGCGACTAATTTGCGAGACGAATCTTTTAAGCCTAATTAGTCTATAATTTGACAACGTGGTGCTACAATAAACATGTGCTAATGACAGATTAATTAGGCTTAAAAAATCATCTCACAAATTAGTCTCCATCTATGTAATTGATTTTGTAATTACTTTATATTTAATGTTCCTTATTAGTATCTAAACATTCGATGTGACATGAATTTTAGAAGCGACTAAAGAACCATACACCCTGAATATATTACAGTTTACATACATAGTACACAAACACACATGAAGCTAGAGAACCAAAGGTAGAATCCAGGGGCACATTTTTCGAACGGGGTGTGTGTGTCGTAGAGGAACGACGGGGCATTAGGGCACGTACAACGGTCCGTTTAACCCCGTCCCTTCGACGCAATTTTTACAGAAAACACCCCGCAGGAGCCTGGAGACGGAGTCGGCGTCGCCTCGCGAGGCGACGGGAACGTCCCGTGCTCCGAGGCGGAGAAGACGGCTTCAGCAACAATGTACGGCCCGCCTCCTTGACTCGTCGCTGCGCGGATCCCGGGCGCTCGCGCGCGCGGTTGTGGTTTGGCCGCGCGCGGGAAGGAACTATCGCGGTTGTGGCTGGGAAAAGACGGCGACGAAGCGGTGGTGCTGATGGCTGAGAAGAGCGACGGCAGGAAGAGATACCTGTGGCGCCGTCCATCCGCCGCTCGCCCCGCACGCCAACCAGCGGCCGCTCGCCTCGCACGGGCTGCTGCGAAAGCCACGCTTGGTGCTGGGGTCGCGGATGAGGACCAAGACGTATGCGAGGCCGTTGGTTTGCTGGCTTCTTTCTGGTTGGTCTGGCAACCAGGACAGTGGAGGTACACTTTTGTTGCTGCTCCGACGAGCAGGAAGGAGAAGAGATGTGCTTGTATCGGCCGATTGGGACCAAAGGGAAGGGATGAGAACGAGTCTCCACGACCGAGTGGATGAGGATAAGGACGTCTGGCTGCTTATGTTTTTTAATCTTGTGGATGAGGATAAGGATGGTCGCCCTGGTCATAGATGTATAGAGATACTGTTCCCAACAAATACATTCTAAAATCTAGAGTCTGATTAAGTCAAACATTATTAATTTACAAAAAAATATTTAAGAATCTAAATAGATGTAATATGAAAATATACTCAATAATTAATTTAATAATACTTATTCAGTATCAAAAAAACTCAAGAAGAATCTAATCGAGCACATATGGCAACGCTATGGAAACAAAGGAAATTAGACAGAAGGCGTAGCGACTATGTATAGCATAATTATTATATTGATAGTTTCTAAAAAATATATTGTAATCATGTTGCTCTTATTTATCCTTATTATATATTTTCTATCAAATAGCCACACAATGGTATGCAAAAAATTATTTATAGTTGATCCTAACTACATGCAAAATATTAAACAGCTTAGAGACATAGCCCTGTCTGTTAGGTTGTATGACCTATCTTTATACATGTCTGTACAACAGAATCGAAGCGCTTAGAGACAGAGCCCGTCTGTGGGTTGTACATGCCCTCATGGCATGCAGGCATCCAGCCATCCAGGGGCAAAATGGTGATGATGGGAGATGGCCGCGATTCCGTTTTCTACTGTCAAGGCTGCCTTGTTCTCCGGCACTACCTCTGTAATATTTTTCAGGGAACAAACAAAAACGAACATACGTTAATTACAAGACGTTAATTTCAACACCACAGCGGTTTACATGACGTTAATTACCACACATGCTGTGGGCCCGGCTCCTCCACGACCCCCGCCGATCTCTCGCGCACGGCGCACCAGTTCGGGTGGCCCCGCTCGCAGGCAACGGTACGTGTCCACAGCCCACAGGAGATGGAAACTGACACTGACAATGTGTCCCGCCTCGCCCCGAGGATCGGTCCAAAGCCCCGCTGCGGCCTACGAGTGGGGGCGGGTTGACAGCTAGCCGGTAAGAAAAGACGAGGAGGCATTGCCAGCTCTTTTCCCCCCTTCCCCTGGCCCTGCGAAAAAAGTTTCACGGCCACAGCGGCACAGCTGGGCGTGAACCGGCGAAATATCTCCTGTCGCTGACATGCGGGCCCAGGTTTTTACCATGATTCCCGAGCTTGACCTCCCCAGTCACCTTTTCGGCTTTTTCTCCCCGTCGGAAACGTAGCAGTAAATCAACCATCCACCTCCAGCTGCGGGGCCCACGAGCCATCCTCCGTAATAAGCCCGGCGGCGTGCGGAAGTGGGGCTCAAAAGTCGGTGTCACCGAACCCGTCCCGTCCCCGTTGCACGGTGGGGCCCGCACACTAGCTCGTCACAGTCACACACTCCAGTGGCTCCTTTTTTTTGTTATTATTATTAGTTTTATTTTTCTTTTCCGCGCAGGCGCAGCTGATTTCTTTCCTTCTCTTTCGCTCTCGCCTTCTCGGCGCTGCCTGCGCAGTACGAGCTAGCAGCACCAGGAGCCTCTTCCCAGTTCTCACACTTCCGCGCGCTCTCTCTCTCTCTCTCGAGAATGGTTGTGTAGGCGGGCGCAGGAGGGAGGGAGGGAGGGAGGAGAGAGAGAGGGGAGCTAGGGTTTTGCGCCGCCGCCTTCTGTTACCCTCAGGTGAGCGACACTCCCGTAGATCCGGGCGCGCACCCTTCGCGTCGCCGCCGCCGTCTAGATCTGTGCCGTTTGGGGCCGTAGGGGGCGCTGTTTCGCTCACCCACGCGACGGTTTGGGTGCGTTGCAGCGTGGATTCGTGTTTCTTCGTGCTGCATTTGTCGGCACTCGCCGCGCGCTCCTTCAAAGTGTCGCTTTTTATATTGTGTGATTCTATTTTAGCCCTCCGCAAGGGTTGCTTTCGTTTGGGGGTGGGTGTAGTAAGAATCCGGGCTTTGCCTGCTTCCGGCGTTTTCTGTGGATGAATTGTGGTCGTGGAGTAGATCTGTGCACTGATGTGCGGTTCTGCTGCAGGCTCTGAACCCCTCCGGTCCGGTGCTCGGCGGATTAGGTTCCAATGGGGAAGTCTCCGGCGAAGTGGATCAAGTCCGTGCTCTTCGGGAAGAAGTCGTCGTCGAGGTCCGGCTCCACCATGGCCAAGGATTTATCGGTGCGTTCTTCTTCTTCCTCCATAGTTTCAGAATGCTGTTGCGATTTCGATTTTCTGAGTGTGCCTCGAGTCCAGCTAAGGAGTAGGGATCTGTTCTAGCAACTGATGCATTTTTTTCCATGTGCAGAAGGGTGCGAGTAACAAAGGGTATGCTGCTGCCGGGAAGGAGCCCGCTTTCTCCGAGAGCTCTCCTTTGATCTCGGAGCCTGTGCTTGTTAGCGCCCACAACAATGAGACCGCGCGGGAGGTGGCCAAGGGTGAGAATTCCAGCGTGCAAGAAGAAGTGCCAGTGACTGATGTCAGTCAAGACTTGGAGAAGCAGGGCACTGTGGGATCTGATACGTCCAATGATGCTGAGAGGTTGAGGGAAGAGCAAGCGGCCGTGAAGGCACAAGCTGCCTTCCGTGGCTATCTGGTAACATTTGTTTTTTTTCTTCAAATTATCTGTTTCATCTACCTTAACTACTTATGCTATCTGGCCGTGCCATGTTCCAATGTTATCTAGCACTGCTCCAAGTCTCTTAGAGTCATTCATATAAAAACGATAAGGCAAATCTGATCGCACTACTGTATTATTCATACCTTTGAGCCTTTTGTCTGTTTTTGTTCATTTTTAATGCTGAATATCCGCAGAACCATACCCCCGCCTCATTGTTGTGATAAAGCAATTCGTAAATACTATTGTCATAGATACCTGGCTTACCATGGTGCTAATTGTGTCATGGTATTGGTCCAGGCACGCCGAGCATTCCGTGCCCTCAAAGGGATCATAAGACTACAGGCGCTGATTCGGGGACATCTTGTAAGGAGGCAAGCTGTTTCAACTCTCCGTGCAACATGGTTGATTGTGAAGTTTCAAGCCCTGGTCCGTGGAAGGAACGTTAGACTTTCTCAAGCTTTCATTCAAGCAACTAGGAAACTTTCCCTACAGAAGTTTGGGGTAATTTCCTTACAATTCATTTTCTACACTATACCTAATATATTTATCACGATCATGTCCCTTTTATAAATTTTATGATCTAATTGAATAGAGACAACTCCCATCTGTTTCAGTGTGCTTTATTCTGATAGAAGCCATGTTAAAACCTGAATAGTACACACTGAGCGATTGTATAGGTTCCTGTTGAGGTCTGTCAAACTAATTATGGTGACATGGGTACTTGCCATTATTCTCCCTCAAGTGGTATTTGAGAATTTTTTATGGATATTTGGTTAATGGATAGCAAATACAAAATGAACATTTGTGCTGAAATGAACAATATGTCAAAATTCATTATTTTCTTATAGAAGCTTTTTCCATTGGACCATTTCCAATGTTGATGATTGCATGGGTTATATTGTTGTGCATATTAGTGTGGAACTGACAAAGAAGCCTTGGAGTGACATTTAATTAACTAGCTCGCTTCTGGATGCCAAAATGCCTAGAAGCTATTATGTACAGATTTTGCACCTTTAGTAAATAACAAAGTTGTATATACTAGGTTTATTTCCTAGTATTATCGAATTGCTAATTTTACATGCTTCATTGGGAATTTTCTTGTGCTCCATACATGCCTTATGCAGCATGTCTTGGAATTTTGTTTGCTCCACTGCTTTTCCAAATATTCATTACTGCTTTGTATCAAATTTAAAACAGCATTTTGTACTGACTTAATCACACTTTGCGGTCACTTTGGATCTGATCAATGTTAATCTATTGCTATTCCTATCTACAATGTGGAAATGCAAATGGCAAACAGAGATGTCTGTATATCTGCATGGTTTGTATTCTACCTTAATTATTTAACTCAAAAGCAAGGATACTATTACATTGGAAAATATGATCTTGTGCAGGATCCTCCATCTTTTATGGTCTCTTTTCTTTTCCTCCTTTTTTTTCCTTTTTAACTTTGGTGATCAACTTGTTTGGGACTTAAAAGGCTTTGTTGTTGTAACTTTGGTGATCAAAATTGCATGATTTGCCCATGTGACGCTCACTTCCGTACTTATTAAGGTGGGACCCAAAAATGGTGATTATATGATATGTACCTTCTTGCAGGGTGCTAAACCTGGTTCCTGGAAGGAGAGGTTGTCTTCAAATGCATTTGCTCGCAAGGTAATCTCAAAATACAGTTTTAGAGGGCATATGAATGTACGAATCAGAAATACTAACTACTTTGAGGCGTTTTATGCTAACTCAATTATCTTTTTCTGTGATGTAGCTTCTATCTTCACCAATTGTGGTTGAGGCTCTTCACTTCCAGTATGATGAGATGGACCCTAATTCAGCCTTCAATTGGTTAAAGAGGTGGACGATAAGTCATGTCTGGAAGCCCATTTCCCAACCAAAGAGAGTTGGTGCTGATGCTAAGCCACATACAAGGAAGGCCAGTTATGCAATGGAAACAGAGTCAGCGAAATTAAAGCGTAATGCACGGAAGAGCTCTGCAGTACCATTTGAACCTTCTCAAACAAATACCGCCATTGAAATTGAGAAGACAAGACGGAATCCAAGGAAATTAAGTAGCACTCCTGCTGAGTCGGTTCCTGATGGCCAGTTAACAGAACTTGAGAAGGTTAAACGTAGCCTTAGGAAGGTTACTAATTCCATGGCTGAAACCTCAAAGACACCTAATCCAACAACTGAGATTCCTGACCCTCAAGAGGTCCAATGTGAGAGACCACTAAGAAGTGCAAAGCGAGTTCCAGTTCATCCTGAGAATCAAGATCCTCGGAATGTTAATCTATCGGACAATGCAAAGATGGATATTCTGGTACCTGATATCCAGCCTGACGTGGAAGTTGCTTCAGATCCAGTCACAATGACAAATGAAGAAAAAGTTGATGAGCCACCGTCTGTTGTTGCTCCAGTGTCTGAAATTATGCCGCTGCAAGACATTAACAATGAAGAAAATGCTTTGGTGAATGATGTGGAAGAGAGATCCAAAGAAGAACATCCTTCTACTGAGAGCCTGAAAGGCAGCAAGAGGAGGTCTTCATTCTCAACTAAGCCTGAATATCCAGAAAATGGCTCCAAAAATTCTCCAGCTCTGCCAAGCTACATGGCTGCTACACAATCTGCAAAGGCGAAACTGCGGGGGAGTAGTTCACCAAGACTTAGCTCTGATTCAGCAGAGAAAAACGGGTTCACTCGCCGTCACTCCCTTCCGTCCTCTAACAATGGTAAGATGATTTCACATTCACAAAGGCCAACCCAAGCTGGTGGCAAGGATGGAGCGAAAGGCGACAAGGCTATGCTGTCATCAAGAGATGCAAGCGGTATGTAGAAAAGAGAAACTTTGAAAAGTTATTACATTTGTATGTCTACCGCATGCATTGTCATAATATGCACTTGATCTCGTTTTTAAGCTAATTGAACCTAAACAAATACTGCTTGAACTGGTAACATCAGGTCGTAAGACATGATAGTTTGGAAGCTAATGGAAGAAGAGGTCATTTTATTGTTTTGTACTAACATTATATTCTGTCACATTGGTTTGCTTTAGAATATGAGACTATACCATACCGACGTTTATCCTTTTCAATTCCAAATAGTTGGGCTGTAAAATTATCTATTTAAATAACCTGGACGAATGAGACTGCGTGTTCCTTGCATTGCAGTTTCAACATATATTTCAAAGCTCACCTTTTCTTTGCTTGTTATTATCTTGAAATGCATACTTATTTTATATTCTGTCCCATAGAAAATACAGTGCTCCTAAGAAAAAAATTATCAAGTAGAAATTCCCCATGTGTACCTTGACCCTAATTAATTTCTGTCTTCTCTACTAAATATATGAATATCTGCAGAGAGACCACTGAAAGCTGAGTGGAGACGATGAGGTGGCAAATGAAACCCCAAATCCTCCATTTGATTAGCGCAACTGTTTTGGTGGATGGATGGCGTCTGTAGTTTGCTCAGATTGTTTTGCTTGTGATGTAAAAAAGATGTTATCCTCATCATCTGCGGCGATGAACGAACCGGCTTTGTTGTGATGAATTTGCTGGGAGTCAACTTATTTATAGGGTTTTCGGTCATGCCTTTTGTGATGTATAGCTGAAGTATTTTCCCTGTTTGCTTTGGTTCCCAGATCCCCAGACTTTTCCCCTCCTGCTTGTTGAGGGCTGCTAATGTTAGAGAGAACGAGAACCTGTATGGATTGAGTTGAACAATCTTAGTCCTGTTTGGGCAGTCTGGGCTGCGTTTTGACTGATGGTTGTGTGCCATTCATGCGAAGCAGTAGTATTCTTTTCCAGATTTCTTCATCTGGGTGTCATTCAATGCAACGCTGGCTTGCTAAAAGGAATCATGTATCATGTGATCTATCAAAGTAGAAGCCTCGGGTTGCTTCAAAATTCAAATGCATGGCAATCGATCGAGAGCCTTCCCTTGAAAGTTTGGACTGCAATGAAAAGTAAGACAGCCGCTATACACAGTGAAGGCTGGCCCAGCTGTTCCAAGTAACACTCGAGATTAAACACATATCAATGGCCACAGGTGATGCCATCCTACACCCTCCGTTCCAAGACGACTTGTAATCCTCCCATTTGTGTTTGATGTAAGAGCTAATTGCTATCTACCTAAAAACTAGCTAAAATTAGATCTAGTGTATTAAAATAAAAGGGCTAATAGATGAGCTAATTTTTTGGTCTAAGTCTTCATGTAGTTGTTAGTAACCTTATCCGATTTGAGCTAATTTTCAGTCCACTAGCTCATCCAAACAGGCCCGACTTTTAGATGACCTTGGGAACAACAATTTGGATCCCCATGTCTATCTGCAGTGCTTGTCTGTCTAAACTCATTGAGCCTACCTGCTCAATGAATGAGGATAATGGTAGGGGAGCTCGATCATCCCATGGATGCAGCAGATTAGACGATGCAGGAAGATCGATGAACCAGGGCTTGCAATTTCACAAGCTACATTTTTTTTATTGCGACTGCCCTGAAGCTTAGGCACAGATGAGGTCGACTTCGACAGTGTTGGTGCCGGATCGGAATTTCCAGGTTAGTCGATTACAGTACCGTACAGTACATTGTGACTGCAAGAAGTACTGTACCAGTAGCTTCACGTACGACGCCATGCCCGAAGCAAAGGAATACACGCACCAACCGAAAGCAACAGCATACGTGTTGTTTCTGATGATAGTATATATTTTCTTAAGGCTCCGTTCGGTTAGCCGATATCAGGGTAGGAAGTATTCCAGATGTGAAAATCTTATATAAATTAATGAACGGTTCCGGGCCGGAATTCTCCCCGGGGCTCATTCCCCGTGAAGCGAACGAGGCCTAAGGGTGATTCGAAGCAGAGCAATGTACTGAGCTACAGATCACAAGGAACATCAACATACACCAGATTCTTTTCCACAACATATGAACTGAAGCTGCAAATCAAATACATAAGCACAATCGTAACAAAACCAGTTTGTGCTAAACAAGTTGCAAACAACATGAGTCCCATGAAGGATGGTAGAATTTATTAACTCAATCTTTAGTTGTTGGAACATGCCAAGCATTGAATCACCGTCAGACGTGAGTAGGGAACTTAATGTGAAGACGACGACAATGATGCCTACATGAAATAATAAGAAACCCATGAGTTCACATGGACTTTTAATTCCCTGTTTGTTGCTTTATTTCTTTTATATAAGACCATAATAGTATAGTGGTTCAATGTAAGCAAATGATTCTTTGTTTCCCGCAGTTTTGAATTAATTGCCAGTATACACCAGTTTACTGCTAGAGAGTATAAATCCTCAAACATGCACGATATCAGCAAAAAAGGCAAATAAAGACACTTGTTAATATCTGGGAATTATCAGTCACACTCCCCCAATGCAAACAAAAGGAAAAACAAGTACGTTCACACAACCAAGAACAAGCTAAGATGATCAACTAGTTCATCAATTCATCAAGTAGTTGACAAGACGAAATATCAACTATTTGGTATCCCAAAGCAAAGCACACTATAATTTATGATGTGATAACCAATTAAAACACCATACTATAATACAATAAAATGATTATGCAACGCTCATAACGTGAAACATATGTCTTTCTCACCACCAGCCACAAACTGAGATTTGCATGCGGAAACAGATATTTTGGTCACCAGGCATAATTTCTTCGTATCGTCTTAGGAAACTCTCAGAAGTATAATACATGAAAAATAAACTTGAAAAACTAACGGGAAGATATAAAATCCATCAAATGTAACATGAAAAGAAGATTGCAAATTGACAGGAGTTAAGCAGAAATTCATTAACAAAACAAGCTAAAAGAATGCATTCTATAATGATAAGTAAAATAGAAGGGATCAGATGGTACTACCTCATGCCCATGTCCATGACCATGAGAGTGGTCATCATGCCCATCCCAAGGATGACGCAAACCCTGAAACCATTTCACTTATTTAACTTGTATTCAAGTAAACCGTAGCGTCGGGGTTGGTAAACAGAATATTACCAAGAGCGTGGCACCGTCCTGCTTAGCCCTGTAGAAGACCCAGAACCTGCAGGCAGCACAATTGGTTATGCTTGTGAAAACATGCCTCAATCACAACTGTAGGTCCAAACTCTGAAGTCTAAACATATCTGAAATAACTAATTGTCCTCGTGTACACTTAGAATTTCAGAAGAAATATGTCATTAAAAATTTTGAGCTCCAGCTTGAAAACAAAGTTAGCTTAACTTTTTCTAATCAGGTTAATGCATCTATTCTCACATGATCAGGTTAGAAGCTCAACAAAGAGTTAGTAACTGTCCAAATGACCTGCTGCCCACGGAATGGGGGAAGCTCAACTGGAGACTTCAATATCATGCAACATGCATTTCTGCAGACCATGCTTTGTGAAAACAGTGCTTGATGAGGTAGTTTCCAACTTTCCATGTTAAAAAAAATCATAGGCCTTTTCTATTTGGTTTCTCAAAACCGGGTCAACGGAGATGCAAAGTGGTCAATATAAACGTCAACTGCAAACTCCTTTTCAAAGTTAACAGCTCACATGCTCAGAGATCAAAATTTCATACGGTAGACATAGTCCCAAACCAGGGAATATGTTTTGTTCAAATGGCTAGGGTTGCAAAAGGAACAAAACGACTTGAATCAAACTCATCTGATGTGAAGATGAAACGAGAGTTGAAGGTCGTTCCCAAACATGTTGTAAGTAGAAAGTCCTATCAAATTACCAAAGAGCCTCAAGCTAGTCAAGCATGAAAAGCCAGATTCTGCCTTTGTAATGTCGCAAAGATGGTTCCGGTATGCACAGCTGCAGCAATGACTGAGGTCCAACTTGAAAACAACGGCAGCTTAAAGTTTTTTTGTTTAATGCATCTATGTTCACACAGTAACAGGAGCTCAACAAGAGTTAGTGACTGTCTAAATGACCCATATCTCACAGAAATGGGGAGGGGCTCAACAGAAGATTTCTAGAGCATGATTGGGCAGTTACCGTGTGAAAATTTCAGAGCTTACTATGGTTTCTCATAACTCGGGTCAATGAAGATGCAGAAAATGGTCAAGATAAAATATCAGCCGCGCAAGCCATAGCGACCTTTTCAAAGTTACTAACTGCTGACACACTCAGAGATCAAATTTTCGTAATGTAGACAGTCCCAAACCTGAGAATATGTTTTGTTCAACTGGCTAGGGTTGCGAAAACAATGAAATGAACCCAATGAACACATTTGATGTGAAGATGAAACAAGAATTGAAGGTTGTTGCCACACAGGTTGTAACTAGAACAGGGACATAAAGCCATCAAAGGATGTTAGAAGCTCCCATCAGATTTACCCAAGAGCCTGAAGCATGAAGAAAGTCCGATTCGACCTTCCTAATCTCGCAATGGTTGAGGTGAGCACGGTTGCAGCGATGACCATCACTGCAGTTCTTGCGGCTCCCGGATGCAGCAGCCAGTCGACAGTCCTACCGAAACGGGATAAGGTGAACGGCAGCAAGCTAGCTCCATTTCCACATTCCCATATTGGATTTCGCTATGCAGGTTGCGCCTGTAGTTTGCGACGTTGCGCACAAACAGAATGGCTGCGTCTAACTCTAACCCCAACCCAATCGCACAATTTATGATGAATAATCCATTAAAAAGAACTATTCCCAGCATTTCCTGATCTACCCGTGCGGAAGCCTACCGGCGAGGGCGAATCCTACGCGCCGCGGCGTTCAGTCTGAGGAAGGCAGCGAGGCGTCCAGGCAGGCAGCCTTGAATCGGAGGGAAGCTACCGGATTCGGAGAAAATGGACGGATCGGAGTGGTGGGATGGAAAGGGGAGCAAGGGGGCGCGCATGCGTACCACATCACAGCGCAGAGGCCCTTCCCGGCGACGGTGTGCCAGCGCTTGTTGTGCGGGATGGTGTACCCCTTGTAGGTTGTGCCGCCATGTGCGCCGCCGCCGCCCATCGCCGCCGACTGCTCGCCTCGCCTTGTCAGTCGTCGCGTGTGCTCGTGTGTGGTGCGGGTGGTGATGGTGAGGCCGCTGGATCTGGACGCCCAGCCGTCTCGCGTCGCGTATCCCTCCCCAGACGGGCCGAATGCCCTGGTTGGCCACAGCCCTAGTGGGCCTGACAGGTTAGGTGGGCCGGTCCGTCACTAAGTTAAGTTCTCTAAGGCCCAGCCTTTTCCTCGGCGACGAGACAAGAAGAAGAAGAGAGGAGACGAGGAGGAAAGAAAGGAAACCCTAGCCCGCTACACCCTTGGCCCCTTCTCTCTTCGTCGCCGCCGCCGCCGCCCAAGCCTCCCCTCCTCCGACTCGGCCATGGCGACGTCCCCAGCTCTCCTCTTCCCTTCTCCCTCCTCGGCGTCTTCGCCGCCGTCGTCGGCGCGGGTGGAGGCGGTGGTGCTCTTCAACGTCTGCGACAGCTACGTGCGGCGCCCGGACCAGGCAGACCGCGTCATCGGCACACTCCTCGGTTCCCTCCTCCCCGACGGCACCGTCCACGTCCGCAACTCCTACGTTGTCCCCCACAGCGAGTCGGCCGACCAGGTCGGTTCAGATCACATCTCCAACCAACTCACTGATTTCGTTCGTTCGTTCGCATTGGGTTACTTGCTGATTCTGGGGGGTGATGCAGGTCGCCATCGACATAGACTACCACCATAACATGTACGCCTCGCACCAGAAGGTGAACCCCAAGGAAGTCATCGTCGGATGGTGAGCAACCATCCCCTGGCCTCACACAGTACATTCGTTGCGTGAAATTGGGCATTTTTTGCAAACTCCATTTATATGCAACAGCTGAATCCCCAATGCATAGTATTTTTGTTTTTCAGCTGAATTAGTTAGTTTTAGTGGATGCAGTCATTTTTTTAACCGAATGCACCACTCATCTTGTTGCTAGCAGCTACAACTATTGTCTTTTTTATTGCATTGTGAACAAAATAGCTCTAGAGTAATTAGTTCCGTGTTTGCGCTTCAGAAAAATTGATGGGCTCAGAGCTATATTCTGTGTCTGTTGGTTACTTGGTTTGATATCGTCGAAAGCACATTCCCAAACACTAGAAAAGTCACTTTGAAAAGTCTGGGATTAATTTACCAAGTATCCTTACTAAACTGTTCAAACCTGTTTGTTACCTATCTACTGTCTATTTGTAGGTTCTCAACTGGATTTGGTGTTTCTGGGGGAAGTACGCTCATCCATGAGTTCTATTCAAGGGAAGTACAAAACCCCATCCATCTTACAGTCGACACTGGCTTCACTAGGGGGGAGGCTTCCATCAAAGCCTACATCTCATCCAACCTGTCCCTCGGAGATAGGCACCTCGCTGCGCAATTTCAGGAAATCCCTCTGGATCTAAGGATGATCGAGGCAGAAAAGGCTGGATGTATGTGTCACTTTCCTGATTGCTAATTCATCGTCTATTATATATGGATGATTGTTTTGGTTTACTGGAAATGAACTTTGAATTATCGAAACACTTCAAACAATATGTAAATGGCATAGAAGAATGAACTTACTACATTGAAATATGAATGAACCCATAAACTCTGCTAGCTGTAGCCTTCCAGTACTTGCAATGTTAAATTCGTTTATGTTCTTATATGTATTGATTTAATTACCAGTGAACAACAAATTTTTACCTCCTGTTTGATGAAAAATTCATTTTACACTTGTATTAGTTAGTCTTTCAATTACTTTGTTGAACTACTCATGAATAGCCGCGGCTGTAGTTTGATCGCAATAATGTTTGTGTTTCCATTGGCGTATTTTATTAGCTACTGTTTGTCAGAACCATAGTGTCGCTGCTGCAGTCTCAATTTTAGTAGCAGAACATTTGAAACTTCCATCACAGTTACTACCTTCTGTTACAGTCGAGATCCTGAAATCTACCATGGTAGAGAAGCTCCCTAATGATCTGGAAGGAATGGAGTCCTCAATGGAGAAGCTTTACATTCTTATTGATGAGATCTACAAATATGTCGATGATGTTGTGGTAAGAATCTCTCATGCAACTGTTTCCCATTTTATTTTGATTTATTCGGATGCAGGTGTCAATTATCTCTCTATGACATTGTAGGAAGGACGCGTGGCACCTGATAACAGAATTGGAAGGTTCATCTCTGATTCTGTTGCTTCAATGCCAAAGTTGTCCCCAGCTGCTTTCGATAAGCTTTTCAATGACAAGATTCAGGTAAATTACTTGTGCCTCTTGATATCTGTGTAGGTAGTGTAGGACGGCCACCTTGCTTTGCTTGCTGATGCGTTAATAATTACTGACCCCACAGGATAACCTTGCGCTGGTATACCTGTCAAGCATCACAAGGACACAAATCAGCATCGCAGAGAAGTTGAACACTGCTGCTCAAGTGCTGTAATTTTGGTGGTGTGGCATCTGGTTGGACGTGGATGACTTGGGTGCTATCTGTGATGTTTGGCATACGTGTCCAATTGGTGGCAGGAATGCATTTTTGTACTTGTTATTATTACTAAATGATAGACCTGATGAAAAGGGTTAGCCAACGATGAGATCCCATAATGTTGCCTGTAGAGTGGTGGAGGGCGAGATGTTTCTGTTTGAATAGTATTCTGTGCTTCAGGTTGAATATTTGTAATGCTCGCTTGTTTTGTGTAGCGACACAATTAATGACATTGCCGAGCTAACGCCAATGTGGAACAAAGAAGAGATTTGCTCCACATTGACGCCATTTGGAGGTGCTGTGGCGCTGGAATGATGTTTGTGTTCCTAGAGTGTCCGCTGGGCTTGCTGTATGGTGTGTTGATGTCAGCGAGTTGACCTTGGCACCATGCTAATGCAATGTGATCCTGCTGTCAATGCGTCTTGCTGTCCTGGTATAGCAAGGTTTACTCCTGCGGCCTTTTTTCCCCCTCTTGCCTCTGCCATTTGAAACACTGTACCTGGTATAAAGTAGTTGACCTTCCTAAATTATTGTGAAAGTCCGGTTTATCTCGTGAAAGTCCGGTTTTATCTCTCTCGTGGCTGATTTGGCGCTGCATCGTGGCATCACGTCAGTCAAAATCACTCTCAATACAGCTCACAAAGGTAAATCGGACGATTTCAATGGTTGGAGTTTAAAAACCTAATTTTCTAATTAAGAGAGGTAAATCAAGTTTACGCGATAGTTGAGGTTAAATTGACTTTTTCCCTCGGGACAGTGCATATGCTGTGCGGCTGCACTGCTCTGCAGGCAGTGGTCGTTGCCACTAGCCCAAAAACAAACTTACCGCCCAAAACCGAATTGCCAGCCCAGCCCAGTCCAGGCAAAATTCCGTCACGGACCGGTTCACCCGTGCAGCCTCTCTCTCGTCCACGTGTCTCCATGCTCCTATTCCACCTGGTGATATTCAGCCCATCAACCATTTCACGGAGAGGGAGAGAGAGCTCATGAAGCCACTTGTCTGGTTAGGGAAGACACGTGGCTAGCATCCGGTTGGGGAAGACATGCATAACGTTTTGTATAGAACTTTTTCTCACCTAGTTATCTACGGACTCGTATCAACTCTCGAAGGAGCATTAGTTGCTCCCATTATAGCAGCCTGCATCCACCTAAGCTTTTGCACGTCCAGGTGTTATATCCGCTCATACATTTAATTTGAGCTTCACTCGCTAACTAGACTCGGTGGATACATGAATGTGGTGTGGGGTCCACATATCAATCGCATGATCGTGTTATATTGCATCCGATTCGCTCGTGTACGTAACCAAACAACGTCTCAATATATATTTTTTGCCACCACTCGTGCAAACTCACCAAAAACTCATTTTTCTAAAATACAGTTTTACTCGGCATGCATTCTCTCATCAGAGTGGTGAGTGCAGACTCAGTACCTCTCCCTTGAGGTGGTTAGAGTTCGAGTCCCAAAGAACTCACTCTTTATCTGTGGCTTCGGCCCCAAGTGACCAAGGGGAAAAAAACTTTTTGTCTGCCTCACATTCAAAGCACAGATCTGTGACGAGCTCATTTCACGGAGCTACGGTGCCACTGTAGATTTTTTATTTTTTTATTTTTAACAATTTTTGTAAACTAATTTTAAATCAATTTTTTTTCTTCCAAAACTAACATTTTTGGCTGCGCCTATTTCCCTGGAGCGGCGAGGGGGATGACGTGGCGACGACCGGGGCGCTGATCGGTAACGTGGCAGGGTCTGCCGCGCCACCGATCTTGACGCGGCAGTGCCGCACCATCCCTAACGGCGCGGCAGTCCCAGATAAATATCGTCCGCGAGCCGTCCTCCTTCCGTTTGCCTGCCCGCCGCCGCGCTTGCCACCGGCCGCGGCCGCGGCCGCACGCCCGCCTGCCCAGCCGCCCGCCCGTCGCGCCGGCCACGCCACGAACGCCGGCGCGCCACAGCCGCCGACCGCCCGCTGCGTTCGCCGCGTCCGCACGTCGACGCGTCACACCCTCCGGCCACCCGCCGCGCCCTCCGTCCACGCACATAGGTATTTGTAAAATTCAGCTAGCTTTTGTAAAATTCATATAGGTATTTGTTAGGGATATCAACAGTCTCGTGTGCAATGAATTCTGCGTGTATGTTTCGTTAAATTTCTTTTATAAAATATATTCATCACCTTTCATTTTTGAGTTGGCAAAGAAGCTTCTAGTATATATATTATTATCGTGGGGCTGTGGTTATCTTTCTATATCTATTTTTATTTTAAAGTTAGCAAAGAAGCTTTTAGCATAATCAACGGCACGAAACCATGGTTTTGTTTTTCTAAATTGTCCATAGATACGTTCACCTGCCCATAGCTACATTCATCTGTTTTCGTATAGCAGTTAGTAACGGAACCTCTAGCATACTCATTAGCGTGGTGTCATGAATAGCTTCTTGTATTATCCGTATTTGTTTTCATTCTAAAGTTGGCAAAGAAGCTTTTAGCGTACTCGCTAGCGCGAAGCCGTTGCTTTAATTTGTCTTTTCAAGTTGGACGTAAATGCTTAAATATGGGGAGCAAGTAGGGAAAAGCCGTCGCTTCTGGTGGATGGAAACGGGCTATCATGACAGAAAAGAAATGAAAGCTATATAGCAAATGCAGTTATGACATCTCCCCAATTATAGATTGTGTAAATTATATACTGTAAATCAACAGTGCAACGAAAAAGAAAGGAAAGTTATTTTGCAAATACAGTATGGCATCTTCTAGTTGTCTTGTGTCTGAACAGCTATATATAGAAGTTGCTTATTTTCCTAGTGAAGTTGTTTAATATGTCTATTAATGTTACTTTAAATATATACATGTGCTTTCATATTGTGTTCGTATTGCATAACAAGTAGTTCAAATTTTATAATGCTACATAATGTTAATTTGAATATTGTTAATTTGAATAATCTAACCCTTTGTTTATTAATTTATAACGGGATGGTCCCTCCCACGCAGCAACAGTTGTACCCCATTCTTAAGGTGGAGTACGACGACCCGCACCGAGCACACTTCTTGACTGACACCGACGCAGAGGAGTCCTTGGCTCCTTTGAGGGCCCGTCCGTACACCAGGGCGTACCAGTAGGACGAGCGTTACGTGTCGTACATACGGCGTGCCGGCTTCCTCGAGCTTGTCCTTGTTGTCTACTACGGTCTTTCGCCCCTTGATCCAGCACTACTACTGCAGCTATAGACAGATGTAAGTGCCTTCATTGTACGTAAACATTCTTATAACAAATTTAAGGTAACTAACAGTCGTTCTATTCTTATAACAGGTGGAGGCCTGAGACCCACACGTTCCACCTTTCTTGCGGCGAGATGACCTTGATCATGTAGGACGTGAATGCTATCTTTGGCCTTCGGTTGGGGGGGCTTCTAGTGACAGGTACAGTTGACAACGATCATTGGAGGGAGCTGGTGGCTCAGTTCATTGGCTGATGTTTCCAAGAAAAATAAGTGAGCAATTCAAAGCCTATTTAATACCTGCATTGCTTTCCTACAGCCATCGGGTCTTATTTTCTTTGGTGAATTTTAGGAAAAGTTCTGGTGTTTCATCGTCGTGGATCACATAGCGCTTTGATTACTTGGACCCATAGGCTGATGAGGCTCAGATCGATAGGTTCGCTAGAGTGTGGTTCTGACACTTCCTTGGTGCTTTCCTATTCTCAGATGTCTCGGACAACACCATCAGCTGGATCTTTCTTGACATACTACGCCTATCGTGGGATAACATAGCGGTGTACAGCTAGGGCAAGCGCAGTCCTAGCATGGACATATCGACAGCTATGCGTTGCCTGTCGTCGCACCTCAGGGTTTGCGAACCTTGGGGGTTGCTCCTACGTACTCCAGGTTTGGTGTTGGGAATGATGACTCGTTGGGAGGCCCCTTGTTACTGGTTTCTCTGTAAGTACTTCGATTCACTATATTCTTCGAGGCAGTTACATATGATAAAATTATTAATGGTGAAAGCATCTAGGCTCCTAGTTGGGTTTCGGTGATTAATGACAATACAAGATTACTATGACTAATGTGTGTTTTGCAGAGACAATTAAGTTAGGTCATGGTAATAGAGATCAATTGGGCAATCAAATTTGTCATGCCCCTACGATGGAAATCGTTTTGGTTTTCAAAGGATGGACGACAAGATTAAGGATGACTAGTTCTAAGTGTCGATTGGAGTTAGAGTGACACTTAGAGTAGTTTAGGACTTTGTTTTTTTTCCTTTAGTCATACTATTAAGGGGGGTATGGACGGGTAGCTTGACCTAGGTAAGTCTAGTGAGTTAGGTGCGGTGCACACTTGTTAAAACTAGCTCTAGGTAGCTCCTATGAATGCCTAAGATCCTTTGGAGCAAACTTTATTCACATATGATCGAGAGTTGGAAGTGAATGGAGGGTCAGTACTGACCGGACATGTCCGGTCGCAGATTCCCTTATCTGGAACCTTACTGGAGCCGACCGGACACTACCTCTCAGCGTCCGGTCACTTAACCTCTCCAACGTCCGGTCGCACCGAACGCAATCTGCTTGATCAAATAAACTGACCGGACCCTACGGCCAGCGTCCGATCGCCCCAGAGCCAGCGTCTGGTCAGTATTTTACCCTCCATTCACTTCCAACTCTCGATCATATATGAATGAAGTTTGCTCCAAAGGATCTTAGGCATTCGTAGGAGCTACCTAGAGCTAGTTTTAACAAGTGTGCACCACACCTAACTTACTAGACTCACCTAGGTCAAGCTACCCATCCATACCCCCCTTAATAGTATGGCCAAAGGAAAAAACAAAGTCCTAAACTACTCTAAGTGTCACTCCAACTCCAATCGACACTTAGAACTAGTCATCCTTAACCTTGTCGTCCATCCTTTGAAAACCGAAATGATTTCCATCATAGGGGCATGACAAATTTGATTGCCCAATTGATCTCCATTACCATGACCTAACTTAATTGTCTCTACAAAACACACGTTAGTCATAGTAATCTTGTATTGTCATTAATCATCGAAATCCAACTAGGGGCCTAGATGCTTTTAATCTCCCCCTTTTTGGTGATTGATGACAATACCACCTCGAGTATGTGAAAGAGTGAGGTTTTTGACGAGCTTGGTTCATATAAGCTTTTGTCAATAAGAACAAAAGTGTTAGTCAAGCTTATATGGCCTAAGCCAACATAATGTACTCAAAGGATATGAATTAAGCATGAGTACAAGTAGCAAAGCTCATTTGCATCGAAGTATAAACGCGGAAGCAAAGGCAAATGAGCATAACACAAGTGATATGACGTATAAATAATGCAAAGTAGAGAGCACACATGTCATATATCACAATCACATAGATATCACTATCACATAGATATAATAATATGCATGAAAGTAACACACAAATGCATAAAAATAATAGTGTATCACACAGATAGAACTCCAAATGTATATAGTATGCTAATAATAGATAACTAGCTCCCCCTAAAAGTCGCTCCCCCTGAGTCTACATACTCGAACCCTCTCCCCCTTTGGCGTCAAACACCAAAACCTAAGGGTCGGTCGATGGGGCTACAGCGGATGAGCCGAGCGCTGAGGTACGAGGAGCAAGCTGAAACTGGGCGCCATCATCATCTGACCCTGAGCTCTGAACTGACTGACCCTCTATGGCTGGCAATGTCTCTGAAGCGATCTGGGTCTGAGCTGGGGCAGGTGCTGCCTGTGATGCTGCTGGGACGTCTGTCATAGGATCTAATGAGGCGACAAACGAGGGGAGCCTCTGAGTAGTCATAGTGACTGGGGCGGCTGTAGAAGGACCGGCAATATGTATATAAGGCGGTGTAGGCATGCCGGTCAACTCGCTGAAGGATGCCCCAAGACTCCTGGAGACTGACGTGTTAGACACGAATAGCGAGGGTAACTGCTCCGGTGAGAAGCCCGTGTGATATGGTGTGAACTACGGGGCAACCACTGGTGAGGACAACCATTGGGACACCTAAACTGTAGGTAAAGTAAACTGAGCTGGAGGCTGTCCCTGACTCTGAAGCCCACTGGGCTGTACAGCTAGAGTCGTCGAAGTGGTGGCAGGCTGAGCAAGCTGGGGCGAAGGCTGTGGCTGTGGGGCCCCAAGTGCTGTCACTACATGCTGTATAAATCCCATAAGCTGCTACTGCATGAGTAACTGTTGCTGATGCATCTGCTGCTGCTACTACTGGAGGAGCTGCTGCTGCCGCTGGAACTTATCCTGACGAGCCTGAAACTGTGCGAAGTTGGTAGCCATCTCCTGAGCCTGACGTGCCTAATCCTGCTGCATCCGCTTAAGAATAGCAATCAACGCGGGGTCCGTCTGCGGTGCAGGTGGAGCTAAGCTGGAACTGCCGGCCTCTGTATCATGTCTGCATGGAGGCATCTGAGGAATCGGCTGATAATCATCATCCGAACTGTCACTGGACTCGGTCATCTCCTGTTGTGCCTCAAGCTGCTCCTCCTCAGTAGCGGCTATGCCTCTAATGATCTCGTCCTACTGAGCTGCTGACTCTAGAACATCTGGACGACGACTGGGCCGAGCGGGTGCCTGTGGTGTGCTGTGCCGGATCCTCTGTGCCATATTATAAGCCAGAAACTCTATGGTGGCACCTCTGTACTCGGCAACCATCTCTGGGGTCCTAACCTGCACAGACTGAAGCAATAGGAATGTAATCCAATGTGCATATGGAAGCTGTCTACGACCCTTGAAGCCCTCAGCTATAGTATCCTCCATCTTTGATAGAAGGAGGTCCCAAATATCGAACACGGTCTGCTGCATCAGGGCATTAAGGAGCCAGAGCTGTAAGCGAGTCAGACCCTCCCTGTATCCCAACCTGGGAAGTAGTGTCCTCCTGATAATGGCCTCTAGCACTCGCGCTGTAGGAGTAAAGTCACTGGGGTTCCTCCTTGACCCCTCACCAAAGGGCTCCTTGAAGTAATGGCGCACAAGATCTGTAGGGGGCACCAACCCTCCATGAGGGCACCTGGGAGGCTCCTGCTGTCCATAGCATACCTCATGCAATCTGATAGGCTAATCCTATAGCCTCAGTATCTCCCGGGCCCTAAAACTCATCACCCTATAGTCTCTGCCGTTGAATGCAAAGTGTATGAAGTTGTGATGCAGATCAACATAGAGTGAAGCATAAAACTGCCGAACCCAAGATGGTACATATACTCATGTCCGTCCAATCAGATCTGTGAGCCCCGGTAAATATGACAAGTAGGGGCAGATATGCTCTCCGGCTGCTACCACAATAGACTCTATACTGTAGACTCTCTGAGATCTGAACACTGCCCCACTATTAAGATAAGAATTATAGAAATCCTCCTAGAGCGGTGTATAGAAACCCTCTGCTGCTCTCTCATCCCTCCTCGAAGGGAACCACACGTCAAACTCAACAAACCTCAGCTGGCGAACCTATCTGGCTGTGGTGGCCCTTAAGTCAAGGTGTACCACTGGAGGCGGACCCTGTGGTCTGAGTGGTGGGTGTGAACACCTATGCTATGTAGCTAGCCTAGGTGAACTGTAGCACTAGTACGACTAGAGCGGTGTAGCTAGGGTGCTGGCTCGGTCTCTTCGGTCTGCTGGCCCTCCTGAGTCTCCTGAGTTGGCTGAGGCTCTACAAGTGAGGGCTGCTGCTGTGGCTCCTGCTGAGACTCCCCCTGACGCTGAGGCTCCTCAATAGCCAAATGGCGTCCTACCATCATGATAGTCCCAGGTGGACTACCATAAAGTTGCTCAATCTCCCTCAGTCTGCCCTGAGCATCCAGTGCCAGATGATCTGCTATGACGACTCCACTACGAGCACCACCTCTCTCAGCACGCTCTATGGCCTCAGCGACTGCTGCTGCTCTCGCTGTCTCTGTGTTGGGGTACTTGTGCTTCTTGGATGTCACCTGCTTTGTTGCCTTGCCTTTTGATCCTGCAGGCTAGCGAGGCGGGGGCCTCCGATCGTCATCTCCTGGACCACCACCAACGTTCTTCGTGCGAGCCATCTGATCTAACAAGAAGATGAACTGCCACTGACGAAGATCAACTGTCAAACTGTCACTCCCGAGGCTTGGCCTCGATCCTTACTCGCGAGCTTGGCTCCGAGTTGACTGACAACTGCCACAAGAATCTCAACGGCACCGACTCGCTGCACGATGGAATAGATGGATATACAAATAAATACAATATATCTAATAGATGCGAAAGCCCTAGGAAGCAAGCAATATAGGTACGAAATTGAGACGACGGGCTTTCTACCTGACGAACCGGCGATCTGAGAGAAGAAGAGACGTGTCACACGGGGGAAACCTCAGAACCGACTAGGGTTAGGATAGATCGAAAGCCCTAAATGATTTGAAATTAGTGCATTGCAATTTGATCTAGGTCACAAGCAAATCAAAATTGGAACAACGGTCTAGCCTTACCAACGAGGAGGTAGGGCTAGGGCACTAGAAACGGCCTTGAGTGGCGCTCGGTGCCTGGGAGCCAACGGTGGCACACGTGGGCGATGACGGCGTGGCAAGGTGCTTGGCTGCGGGCTCAGCTGCGGCGGCGTGGTGGCTTGGGCGCGGGAGGCACGCTGTGGCTTGGGTGCAGGAGGCGCGCGGTGGCTAGGGCGTGTGGTGAGGCGCGGTGGCGTGCGAGGCTGGCGCGAGGTGCTCGGCGGCGTGGGCAAGGGAGCTACTGCGGCGAGCTTGCGGTGGCGCGCGGTCACGGGAGGCGCGGAGGAGCTGCGGCAGCGCTGGCTAGGGTTCGGCGAGATGCGGGGCAAGGGGGTACGGCCGGATTGGATTAAATAGGCCCCCCAACGCAACAGATAAGGAAACGGAAAAGAGTCCTGATGCCGTGCGAAATCCACTGACTGGACGCTCCGATGGTAGCGACCGGACGCTATCACTCAGCGTCCAATCGATTCCAGAGAGGTCCAATTCCTCTGGAATGGCGACCAGACGCGTCCGATGGTCCATGACCGGACGCAGGCAGGGTTCAGTTAGTACAGCCTGTTTCCTCTTCAAACGACCAGACGTTGGATCCCTTCCTGACCGGACGCACAAACATAGGGTCCGGTCACTCCTTCAGCAGTAGTTCACCTCCTGTGAACTGATCGGACGCTGGACAGCAGCGTCCGGTGGTCCTTTTCCAGCAAATCTTCACAGGTCCTTCGCGCTGCCTGTTCCCAATCAAGTCCCAACTTGAATAAGATCCAAATAAACACCAATTGGGACTGATGTGAGTGACCTCTCTCAAACCCTCATATTTTTCAAAATATTTTGCCTTAGGCTATAATTCCTTTTTTTTAAGAAAATAGGCAATAAGAGGGCAAATGGAACAAAACGACAAAACAATATCCATGCATATGCAATACTTTGTAAGTAAATCTAGTTGCTTGTCAAGCTTGATCCAAGGTTAAGCTTCTTCATACGCTTTTCGGCGGTTATCTTAACCATGTTAGACAAGCCCTATATGCATTGCCAAAAAATTAAACATGTTGTATATTACAATGAATGCAAGGGACAACACAAGCTCAATTTTTAGTGAAGTTGCTAAAGTCAAGTACATTGAGCTCATTCCGCAATCTATAAAATGTAGCCTCATATAGCGGTTTAGTGAAGATATCCGCTAATTGATCTTCGGTTCCTACACCTTCTAGTGATATATCATTTTTAGCAACATGATCTCTTAGAAAGTGGTGGCGGATATCTATGTGCTTGGTGCGAGAGTGTTGAACCAGATTATTTGCAAGTTTTACCGCACTTTCATTGTCGCACAAAAGAGGTACTTTTTCTAGAACTACACCATAATCTAGCAAAGTTTGTTTCATGTATAAAATTTGTGCACAACAAGCACCCACGGCAATGTATTCCGTTTTGGTGGTGGACAAAGCCACACTATTTTGTTTTTTGAAGGACCAAGACACAAGTGATCTACCAAGCAAATGGCACCATCCAGATGTGCTCTTTCTATCCACTTTGCATCCAGCATAATCCAAATCGGAATAGCCAACTAATTCAAATATAGCTCCTTTGGAATACCAAAGACCAATGCTTGGTGTGTGCTTAAGATACCTAAGGATTTTTTTACGGCAATTAAATGTGTTTTCTTAGGCTAGCTTGAAATCTAGCACACATACACACACTAAACATGATGTCGGGCCTAGATGCGGTTAAATATAACAAGCTACCAATCATAGAACGGTAGAGAGTTTGATCAACCGGGTTACCTCCCTCATCTAGGTCGAGATGTCCATTGGTAGGCATTGGTATTTTGATTGGCTTACATTCATCCATCTTGAATCTCTTGAGAAGATCTTTTGTGTATTTCTCTTGGGAGATAAAGATGCCTTCTTTCATTTGCTTGACTTGAAAACTAGGAAAGAATGTAAGCTCATCAATCATAGACATCTCAAACTCCTTCGACATCAATTCACCAAATTCTTTGCATGAGTCTTTATTTGATGATCCAAAGATGATATCATCAACATACACTTGACAAATGAAGATATGCCCATCAAGCTTCTTAGTAAATAGTGTGGTGTCGACCTTCCCAATGGTGAAGCCCTTCTCAATAAGGAAGTCCCGAAGACGCTTATACCAAGCTCTTGGGGCTTGCTTAAGCCCATATAGTGCCTTGGACAACCTATAAACATGATTAGGATATGTAGGATCTTCAAACTCGGGAGGTTGATCAACATAGACTAGTTCATTAATAAAGCCATTTAAAAATGCACTTTTCACATCCATTTGATATAGTTTCATTTCATAATGTGATGCATATGCAATAAGGATAAGGATGGCTTCTAATCTTGCAACAGTTGCAAAGGTCTCTCCAAAATCCAAACCTTCAACTTAAGAGAACCCCTTTGCAACTAGTCTTGCCTTGTTCCTCACAACAACACCTTGATCATCTTACTTGTTGCGGAATACCTACTTTGTTCCAATGACTCTCGCACCTTTTGGTCGCTCTTCAAGAGTCCAAACTTCATTGCGAGTGAAGTTGTTCAACTCTTCATGCATGGCATTGATCCAATCCGGATCTTTGAGAGCCTCTTCTATCTTGGTAGGCTCATAGCAAGAGACAAAAGAGTGATAAGCAATAAATGAAGTAAGTTTTTGAGATCGAGTCATTACACCCTTTGATGGACTCCCTATGATGATGATCTTGTGGATGATCTTGTAGGAGAGGTGTATTTCTTCTATTGACCACTTAAGGAGGAGGTTGTGGAGCATCAACATCTTGTGCTTATACCACCATTTACTCATGGGAGATATGAGTATCTTCATTTTCTACTCTTCCATCTTTCTCACCATCTTGTGACACACTTGATGAAGAAGGTTGATCAATGACTTGTACATCATCTTCATCATCTTTTGGCTTGATGTCTCCCACCGGAATATTCTTCATAGCCTCCCTCAATGGTTCATCACCTACATCATCAAGATTCTCATGTGCTCTTTGGGAGCCGTTAGATTCATCAAATTCCACATCATATGTTTCTTTAACCAAGCCGGTGGCATGATTAAATACTCTATATGCTTTGGACTTTGATGAGTAACCAACAAGAAAACCAATATCACAACGTCTTTGGAACTTCTCTAGGTGTTGCTGCTTCTTGTAGATGGAGCATTTACAACCAAACACCCTAAAGAAGGAGACGTCCGGCTTTTTCCCATTGAGCAACTTATAAGGAGTCTTGCCAAGGAACTTTTGAAGGAATAGGCGGTTGGATGCATAACATGCGGTGTTGATTGCTTCCGCCCATAGAGCTTCAGGGGTGTTATACTCATCTAGCATTGTCCTTGCAAGAGTGATCAAAGTCCAGTTCTTTCTCTCAACTACACCATTTTGTTGAGGAGTATAAGTTGCGGAGACTTCATGCTTGATCCCAACTTCATCACAATAGGCTTCAATGTTTGTGTTGTCAAATTCTTTACCATTGTCAGTTCTTATCTTCTTGAGCTTCACTTCAAATTCATTTTGAGCTCTCTTGGCAAACTTCTTGAAGCAAGATGCAACTTCGGATTTGTCATGAAGGAAGAATACCCATGTATACCTTGAATAGTCATCAACAATCACAAGACAATAGAGATTTCCTCCCAAACTCTTATATGTTGTTGGTCCAAATAAATCCATGTATAGGAGCTCTAGCACTCTTGTGGTTGACATGAAAGTTTTGGTTGGATGAGTATTTGCAACTTGCTTGCTGGCTTGACATGCATTACAAAGCTTGTCCTTCTCAAACTTCACATCCTTCAACCCTCTCACTAAATCATTTTTCATAAGCTTCTTGAGTGAGCTCATCCTAACATGAGCAAGTCTTCTATGCCATAGCCACCCAAGTGTTGTTTTGGTGAATAGGCAAGTCTTCAAATTTGCATCTTCGGAGGTGAAGTCCACTAGATATAAGTTGTTGTATCTAAATCCATTGAATATCACTTGATTGTCATCTTCCTTAGATACAACAACCTCCTTCTCGGTGAACAAGCATTGGAAGCCAAGATCACACAATTGTCCAACAGATAGCAAGTTGAAGCTCAATGAAGCAACATATAGCACATTTGAGATGGAATGATCATTTGATATTGCCACTTACCCAATCCTTTAACCTTGCCCTTTGAGTTATCTCTAAATATTATTTTCTCTTGTCCATCTACCTCTTCATCTAGTGAGGTGAACATACGAGGATCACCGGTCATATGTTGAGTGCAACCACTATCAATAACCCAATGACTTCCATCGGTCTTGTAGTTCACCTACACATAAGAGATTTAAGCTTTAGGAATCCAAGCTTGTTGAGGGCCCTTCACCTTCTCAATAAGTGACTTAGCCACCCAAATCTTCTTAGGCCTATTCTTGTTAGGGGACCTAAGAACATGACTTTCATCTTTCTACTAGAGTCCTTTCTAAGCATGTAGTGAGCATGGAATGCAAAGGGTCTAGCATGCTTGGCCAAGGGTTGTGGCGGTGGAGTTTGACACTCATGAGCAAAGTGACCTTCTTGTCCACACTCAAAACATCTCTTTGGCTTTGGCTTTGGCTTTGATTGTTGTTGTTGAACTTGAGCCTTCTTCTTCTCTATACTTGCCACATATCCAATGCCACTTCTATCCATCTTTATGACGGTGTTTATGAGTAGCTCACTTTAGAGATGCTTGCCTCTAGCAAACTTGCTCAATCCAATCTTGAGATGCTCTTTCTCCAACTTGAGCTTCTTATTTTCTTTCTTTAGAGCATCATCTTTCTTCTCTTTTTTGAGCTTCTTGTTTTCTTCTTTGAGCTTCTCATTCTTAAGAATCAACTCTTTGTCATGATCAAGAGTTTCTAGCACAATGGTGTTGTGGTTTTTCATTTCTTCAAGATCTTTCATGAGCTTCTCATTTGTGTTCTTGAGCTTGACATATTCATCATAGTCATTGCACTCAACCACTTGCTTGCCTTTGCCACTAGATCCTTGCTCAATGCTCTCATCAATTAAATCATCACATGATGTAGCTATATCAATCTTAACAACATGGTTAGTAGCATCATGTGGCTCATTTGGTAGAAATTCTTAAGCAATGACAAGAGTATCATGATTGACCTTAAAAGTTGTATACTCATCTTTTAGCTTGTTGTGACTAGTGATGAGCTCATTGTGCACCCACTCAAGTTTATCATGTTTATCTTTAAGCTCTTTCTTAGAAGATTTGAGCTCTTTGAGTTTGGATGATATAGCATCATTAGTTTCTCTAAGCTCATCATTAGCCTTTTCCAATGTATCGTACTTAGCTAAGAGTGAATCATTTTTAGCATCAATCTTTTCATTTGTAGCTCTACTCTTTCTAATAATCTTAGTATATTTTCTTAGTATTTTGATAAGATCATCATATGTAGGTGAATCATCATCATCGCTATCGCTATTATCATCACTAGCTTGCTCATCATCACTACTATCATCATTCTTAGTTACCTTACGTTCACCCTTGGCCATAAGGCATAGGTGTGTAGAGGATGATGGCGATGGTGGCGGTGAAGATATAAGATCAATAGCAATGGCGGCCACCTTCTCATTGTCACTATCATCATCGGATGATCCACTTGATGAATCAATGTCCGTGAGCCAATCACCGACAATGTAGACCTTTCCACTCTTCTTCTTCTTGTAGAAGTCCCTCTTTTTGCCATATCTCTTCTTGTATGGCTTGTTCTTTTTCTTCTCATCTCCATCTTCATTGCTTGAGTCATCTTTCTTGCCCTTGTTCTTGTTCTTGAACTTGTCTTTCTTGGGCTTTGTGCATTGATGAGCTAGATGGCCAAGTTCGCCACAATTGTAGCAATCCATCTCGGAGATTGACTTTCTTCTTGAGCTAGTGAAGAACTTCTTCTTCTTGCCGTCAAACTTGATGCCACTCTTGTTTAGCTTCTTTAGCATCTTGGCGGTCTTCTTCACCATGAGAGCAAGACTTTCTTCATCATCTTTTTCATCACTTGAGCTCTCATACTCAAGTCTTACTTTGCCCTTATCTTGGCTAGCTTTGAATGCTAAGTCCTTCTCTTTCTTCTTTGTAGAGGATGAGCCATCTTGTGACGTGATGTGCATGTACATCTCATGAGCATTGATCTTTCCCAAGATTTGTGTCGGTGTAGCGGCAGAAAGATCACCTTGATGTAGCACGGTCACAATGTGCCCATATTTGTCAATGGGGAGGACACTCAAGATCTTTCTCACAACGTCGGATGGTGACATTTGAGTAAGTCTAAGCCCATTGACTTCCTCTACAAGAATATTTAAATGAGAATACATCTCATTAGCACTTTCTTTGGGAAGTATTTCAAATAAATTTAGCTTTTTAATCACAAGATGATAGTGTTCCTCACGTTCACTCTTGGTTCCCTCATGGAGCGCACAAACGTCCGACCATAGTGCATGGGCGTCTTTGTGGTTCCTTACACGATTGAACACATCTTTGCAAAGGCCTCTAAAGATAGTGTTGCGAGCCTTTGCATTCCATTTTTCATAATTAACCTCATCGCCTTGTAGGTTAGTAGCATCCCGAGGTTTTGGGAAGCCTTATGAGGCGGCTCTAAGAATACCAACGTCTAGAGCTTCTAAGTACGCCTCTATGTGGATTTTCCAATATGGAAAGTCATCTTCCTCAAAGATAGGAGGAGGTCCATCCCCGTGAGACATCTTGCTCTAAGCGGTTAAGCTTAAAAATATGAGCACGAGGCTCTGATACCAATTGAAAGGATCAAGATGCCTAAGAGGGGGGGTGAATTGGGCGGCGTTCGGTCGAGTCCAGTAAGGTTCTAGTAAGGGTTTAATATGACCGGACGCATCCGGTCAGTGGTGACCAGACCCTGCCAGCGTCCGGTCAACACATTTTCACTGGTTCGCGGGTTGAACTGACCGGAGCGTCCGGTCAGTACGATCGGAGCGTCCGGTCACCCCGTAGAAGCTCATAACGGTTCATTTTTCAGTCTGCCTTATAAATAGAAGCTCCACTCGTGTGTGGAGTTACTTTTGCTCATTCCAACAGCTGAGAAACACGTTTGTGAGTGCCAAGAAGAGTAAGGTCCTAGTGAGGTGATTGAGATTTGAGAATCCAAGAGAGTAGCCTCATTAGTGAATCAAGAGTAGCCAAGTGTGCATCCATCTTCTCATTAGGCTTCGTGTGGTCAAGTGAGAGTTCGTGCATGTTACTCTTGGTGATCGCCATCACCTAGACGGCTTGGTGGTGATTAGGAGCTTAGTGATCACCCGGCGGAGCTTATGGGTGACCCAACTCAAGTTGTGAGCGGCTTTGGGTGATTCGCCGTGATGGAGTATCGAAGAATCAACCCATAGAGAGCACTTGATCCTTGCGCGGATCAAGGGGGAGCTACACCCTTGCGCGGGTGCTCCAACGAGGACTAGTGGGGAGTGGTGACTCTCCGATACCTCGGTAAAACATCGCCGTGTTCCTCTCTCTCTCTATTTACTTCGAGCATTTACTTTGAGCAATTCAATACTTGTCTTTACATTCATAAAATTGCCTTGCTAGAGTAAGTTTGGAACATAGGTTACAAGTCCGTTGTGCGTTAGATTAATAGATACACTTTCCTAGGCACAAGGGGTTAATTGGGCTAACCGTAGGATTTGATTATTGCAAGAAAATTTAGAATTAGCCTAATTCACCCTCCTCTTGGGCATCTTGATCCTTTCAAATGGCTAATTCATTATCGTGTTCGATGCATCATTGGAACGGGCAGGATACACTCCCTACAGCTCTGTATATCTGGACACAAGTAGAGTTAGTTAGAGAGAATGCGAGGCACAAGTACATGGAGTACACGGACTGTCTTGACGTCCTAACACAGCACCAGGTTATGCTCTCTTTACTATCACACATGTGTCTTATTCGATGTACACTATATCACAACCTAACTCAATTTTGAAATGTTCAGGTGCATTGGTGTCCTTAGGATGCTCTGGAGCTCCAGAACTATCTGAGCCCTATCAATAGGGATGAGTCAGACGAGTATCGCTGCAACATCCCTCTTATTTTCTTCCATGTGGTCGAGATTCACTTGCCCATCAGGGTTTGCAAGCAGTTTGGAAGAATGATAGGCTACCCACCACCGCTTTACTCCAACTAAGAATTGCACGGGTGCGTTATCGATTAATAACAAAGCTACAATTTAGAGGTGTGTATGGTACAACTAACAATCGTTTTGTTATAGGTATGACCGCAGGAAGAGGTATAAGACCAAGGATTGACGTATGACACACAACGCGTACATCCAGTTGTGGCAGACGAGGGACCGATAGTCGGTCGATACGGGTCCCCCACACGACTAGCACACCTTCGACAAGTACCTACGGTGGCTTTACAGGTCTATGAGGACACATATCAAGCCCCCGTACACTGAGGAGGCGATTGACGAGGATGATGGCGAAGATGTGATCAAAGATGTGTACGACGTTGCCACTAGGGATGATACACAACTACAGAGAGCCCCGCTTTAAAGATACGTGGTAAGATACTCGAATGGTATAATTTGTTATCCATTTGGTATTAAGTATGTGCACTAAAACTGTTCAACCACGTTTCTGTATCCAGGCGACATAATTGTCAGGGTTGTCCAACGATGCAGTGTTTCGGCTTCACGAGTCTAGAGGACAGGGGCCAGGCGTTCTCGAGGCTTTTTGTGGTGGTAAACATAAATTTGTTCGTTCTGAAAATGTTTTTTAGTGTATATGCGTTTGGAAAATACACTAACTTTAACGTCTATTTATACAGAAGGTGAAGTAGAGCTGCGGGAAGCTAGCTCAGAAGTTGAGCTGCATAGACACTCCTTGGGTGGAACCCGATTACCCGGCGCGGTCGGGTGGCACGTCTTCTAGCTCTTTGAGGACACCAGCCGGTTCTTCTCAGGCGGTGACAGGTGCCGCTTCTGCTGTGCGTACACCACCACATTATAGCGCTGGGAAGGACCCTACAAATGAGGACGACGATGACCCCTCGGGCTTCCGCATACAATACCACTAGTGGGACCCTTGGTAGCAGGATGAGATCGGTATGTCTCAGCATGGTGATACCCCGCTTGGTACCCAAAGAGCCTCACATGTAGTAACAAAGATAGTTTCTTTAAATATGTAGGCTCTATGAACTAACGATCATAAAGAATATAAGTAATCGTGCATATCATATACCTGCAGGGTACGAGCCGTACGCACCGGCAACGTGACCATACCGACATTAGCTACACTCCCAATGTGTTGCCTATAAATTCAAAGAGACAGAGACGTCCGATGGTTTCTTACGCTCCTAGGACTTAGTTGGTTATGTCGAACTTACGTCGAACGAATATTGTCATCCGAAACTTGCAGACTTAGTTGGTTATGTCAAACTTATGTTGAGCTTATGTCGAACTAATACAAATGTTATGTGACAACTTGTCAATTTGCGCACGGACTTTATTTATTTGCTTCATATTCGTTTCAATGCGTCACCGCACTTGTAGTTGTTCAGCTCCCGTTCAATTGCAATTGAAGCTGGTCGGCTTCGGTCTACGTCCAGGTCCTGCCGCGCCGTGGGTCTTGGCGCGTCAGTGCCGCGCTAAGATCGATGGCGTGATAGACCATGCCACGTCACCGGTCAGCGCCCCGGTCGTCGCCACGTCACCCCCTCGACGCGCCACCATGCATGGCGCGGCACAGTTGTTTCGTCGCACCAGAGAAACAGGCGCGACCAAAAGTGTTAGTTTTGAAAAAAAAAATAAAACAGTGTTAGATTTAAAATTAGTTTACAAAAAGTGTTAAAAATAAAAAAAAATCCCACTTGTGTATGGATGCGGCAGGGGTTCGGACTTTTTTTCAATCTACGTGAAAATATCTTTTTAAGCCGGAATACCCCTGAGCTATTTGGCCACCGCGAAGAGTTTTTTTTTCATCCGAATATACGATATACGACTTCCATCCGGTAACCAACAAGCACGGCCATAATGTTTTCTTCATGTATAGTTAGTAAATGCTTCTACGTCGTGAGTAACCTTTGTCCATGCACTAAAAATAAATTCTGAACTTTTTTAGCGGTGCTGAATTTTCATGGCACAAACCGCTATTTATTAGCTACTAACAGAATAAAATCAGCTAATAGCTTTTTACTGGCAGGGCTATTAGCTGTTCGTTAGTGTACTTAACTTAGTAAGGACCAGCTAATAGCTTTTTAATAGCTAAATAGTTTATTTTGAGTTATTTGTCCTGTTCGTTCGAACTTATTGTTGAAACTGGCTGGAAAATACTGTTCTGGCTGAAATATTATGAGAGAAAAACAATGTTCCGGCTGAAAAAAGAAGCCGAACAAGCAAAATTTCAGACCAGCCGAACGAGACCATTAGCCAAAGAATAATATTTTTCTGTCACAATAAATCAGCTTCAGCAGATTTATCAGCCACATAAATCATCAACTGAACAGTAATTGGACTATTAGCTGTGATGTTTGAATTTGTTGGAGCTAAGCTATTAGTTGGACTATATTAGCTGTGATATTTCGATTTGCTGCAGCTAAGCTATTAGTTGTATATTACTCAAAGCATCCAAACGGGACCTAAGTCCTTGTTTAGTTCGCGAAATTTGGATTTTGGGGTTACTGTAGTAACTTCGTTTTTATTTGGCAAATAGTGTTCAAACATGAACTAATTAGGCTCAAAACGTTCGTCTCGTAATTTCCCACCAAACTGTGCAATTAGTTTTTTTTTTCGTCTACATTTAATGCTCCATGCACGGACCGCAAACATTCAATGTGACAGGTACTGTAGCAACTTTTTGGAAGTTGAGGTGTAACTAAACAAGGGCTTAAGTCCTTCCTTTGAAAAATGCTGGAATCCGATAAACATGACAACCTATAACTAGCAAAAAAAACCCAACGAAAGACGGGAGCACCATCTTTTTGCTCAAGACAAGAAAGAACGGCACCAACACAAGCAGCCGCCTGCCGGGGGAAGAGAGAAATATTTCTAGCTGCTTCTTTCTCTTCAAGAAAACGTCAGCAACACACAGGCACACAGCTCCTCCTTCTCATAAATAGCGGCGGGCCTTCGTCGCCTCCCAGGCCAAAATTCCCCTCCCCCCTCCTCGCCGCCGGCGCCGTCTCTGCCTCCCCCTCCGCCAGCCATGGCCGCCGCGGGTCCCGGGCTCTACTCCGAGATCGGGAAGAAGGCCAGAGGTTCGTCCTCTTGGATTTGGGCTTCTGCTTCTGTCATTTGCGCTTAATTGTTTCAGCTCGTGGGTTGTTAATATTGTTTGGTTGTTGTCGCGGTGCTTTTTTCCTCGTGCGTCCGCAGATCTCCTGTACAAGGACTACCACACGGACCAGAAGTTCACGCTCACCACCTACGCCGCCAACGGAGCTGTGAGTTTCCAGTCTCCGGTGCTTGTTTTTGTGATATCGCCTTGTTACTTTTTGGCCTCGATTTGGCATGATGCTAGTAGGTACGCTTTTCGTGGTGTCGGTGGAGTTTAGGTCGCTAAGGACTTTGTCGCGGCCCGATTTTAGTTGTCAAGGCAAGATTTGCTTGTGCGTGTTGTTGGCAACTTGGGGCAGACTTTAGCTGTACTGCGTTTGATATTGATGCTGCAGTTATAATTTTTTTTTTGCCTTGTTTCTGCATGGATATTTGCTTAAGTATTTGGCGTGATCTGGTTGGGGAGGCGATGTATATTGCATTGTCCGGTGGTTCTGGCTTTAGATTTAGAGCGGATTGGCTTGAGTAACCTGAGATTTGGATGTAGAGAATGTAGTAACAGGCTATTAGCTCATGCGATGACTAGTGGACGGTTTAATCTTTGTATGGATAATATTGAGGGTGTTTGCCACATTTACTCTTGGTGGATCTTTTTTCTGTAGATTTAGTCCATGCAAGTGCAATGCTTACCAGTGGTGCAGTATGTGTCCTAGTGAATAGTGATGCAGTAGATATGGCAGCTGTTGTGGCAGTTTGAAAGCTACTTCTGCTTTCCAGTGCTTGTTTTACTAGATTTTTTTTTTCTGCTGCTTCAGTGAATTTGTTCTGGATTTCCTCATGAGTCATGACTCATGACTCAGTGGGCATGTCGTGCAATCTATGTGGTTACATAGAGTACAACTTTTTAGAACAAGATTGGTAACATAGAGTACAACTTTTAGAACAAGATATTGTGGTGTGGTTGCAATCTTATGATGCATGTGGGCTTGAATTTGGCTAGACAATCCTTAAATTAGCTTATGTATGTGGGCCTATGCCTTGTGGGGGTGGAAATTCACTTGAGCTGTGACATGCCCTTTGGCCATTGACTTGCCTGATTTACTTACTGCTGTTTATTAGGGAACTTGAGCTGACATGTCCATTGGCCATTGACTTGTTTGATTCACTTACTGCTGTTTATTAGTGAACTTGAACACATTGTGGATTGCCTTTGCTAACTACTCCTATGTCTTTGAATGAGCTATAGACCAGTTATTCAGTTTCATGTCCACTCCCCAGTTTCTTATATATGCCACCTTACTAGGGTATGCTTGATGTCAGATAACTGTTAATTATTTTTATCTTATATATACTGGTGGGTGCTTCAGGTAGTTGCGCATGTCAGTTGTCATGCTGCAAGTCTGCAACTGCATTTATGTACTAATTCATATAGATCTATGTCTTCGTTGTGATGTTTTTTGTCAATCTAATTCTTTTGGATAGTGATTTCTGTACAATCTGATATTTTTCCAGCAAAGCGGTGTTAATTATGGTTACTTATGCTGTGGTAGGCCATTACTGCTGCAAGCACAAGGAAAGATGAAGCTATCTTTAATGAAATCCAGAGCCAGCTGAAGCACAACAATGTGACTGTGGATGTGAAAGCAACTTCAGAATCAAATGTAAGTGGAAATGTCTGTTATTACTCGTCTATTACCACACCATTCACTAATTTCAATCTTCCCGTAACAGTTGCACTGTTTTCTTGTAAAATAATACATGGTTTTCCTTTTCATCAGTTGATAACTACAATCACAGTTCACGAACTGGGCACACCAGGCCTGAAGGGAATTTTATGCATTCCTTTCCCATACCAGAAATCTGCAAAGGTATATGTTCCTTTCTTTTTCTAGGTCAAGCAACTTTTGTACTGGATTCAGACTCCAATTCAATCTCTTTTCTCTTTTGTGGTTTTAGGCTGAACTCCAGTACTTGCACCACCATGCTGGTGTTGCTGCAAGTGTTGGCCTAAATGCAAACCCTGTTGTTAACCTTTCTGGTGTATTCGGAACTAAAACTATTGCTGTTGGCGCTGATGCTTCCTATGATACTTCATCTGGGGACTTGACCAAATACAATGCTGGACTGAGCTACACTACTTCTGACTTTGTTGCTGCAGCAACTCTGTAAGTAGTTTGTTCCAATGCTTAACATTTTCTGTTTGTAACTGTTATTTGTGTCCTACGGATCACATCTGCCCGTAGCACCAATGATATCTCTAGGGAATTTATAAAGTAGAAAAATTGTGCATGTCAAAGTGCATACCTTGTTTCTGCTTCTTGTACTGTCCTCCGCGGGATGTATCTTTTAGTAGCACATGTTGTGACAAATGTGCGGCTGGCATAAATAATTCTGGTTATGACATTAAGCTGATTCTGCATTTCAGGAACCACAAAGGAGACAACATTGCTGCTTCCTACTACCACTTGGTGAGTCCAACCACAGCTGTTGGAGGAGAGCTGAGCCACAGCTTCTCGACCAATGGGAACACCATCACCTTTGGGACGCAGCATGCCCTGGACCCCCTGACCACTGTGAAGGCACGCTTCAACAACTACGGCATGGCAAGTGCACTGATCCAACACGAGTGGAGGCCCAAGTCATTGGTCACCCTCTCTGCGGAGGTGGACACCAAGGCAATTGAGAAGAGCTCCAAGGTTGGGTTCTCCCTGGTCCTCAAGCCCTGAGGGTCACCAGCTCCTGCTTTTGGGATGTTAGGTTAATTTTTTTTTATATATATCAGCAGCTGGAGTCCAGCAAACTGAACTTGTCAACTTTGGTGCTGATCCCACAAACCCAATTCGTTGCTTGTTACCGTGCCCTAAACTACCTGAGAGGTTTCTGTTACAATTTACGTCGTGCTTCTGACTATTTTTGCCATTCACGGGCTCTTGGTGGAAAATTATGCAATTTGTCTACTATTGGGTGGTGTTGTTTGGCTCACCCCTTGAATTTGGAGAATGTCCAGTATGGCTCACCAGTCACCAATATCTCTCAGATTTTAACTATTTGATTGATTGCTTCTTTTTTCATACAAATCGCAACTGCCTCATGCCTCGTGTTGCTGAAGCTCTACTTCATGGATTCATTGATCAATCTTGATGTCGTTCTCGAGCTCCTTACGATAATTCTTGTTGCTTGCTGAGTCTGTGATTTGGCAGAGAAGATACCGAACAGACAACATGCAGGTGGCTGTGATTTGGCAGGCAGATACGGAACAAACAGGAAATGCACCTGGATTTTCCATGGATTAACCTTTGCTGATCAAGTGGAGCGTGTGAAAGGGAAACTGGCAGTTGGAAATTTTGAAATTTACATTGCACAAACAAAACTATTGCAGAGAAGACATGTTGCCAAACCCATTCCAGCCATCCAACCCCTCGCCATCATCGTAGCACGCGGCGATCTCTCCATGGAACCCAGCATTCCGTGCGTGGTCGCCGCCGCCGCCTGACGAGAAGAGATCGCACATGTCCGGAGGCGCCTCTCCCTGGAAGAAGTTGTGGTACTCATAGGCGTCTCCTGGTCCAGCAAGATGAGCAGGCGCAGCAGCCTCCATGTCCCTGACGCCCTCCTCGGCGTCGGAGTTCTTCTCGACCAGCTGCCTGAACATGGACGACTTGAGCAGGAGGCTGAGCGCGGTGGAGGAGCCTCTCCTCCTCATGCCGCTACCGGCACCGGGAGACACCATGGACATGGAGGCGTCCTGGCCGCCGCCGCCGCCCGGCGGCGCGGCGCCGTGGTCCAGCAGGAACGGGTTGCCACGTGGGAGCATCTGGGCCGTCTCTGCCGGGTGGAGGAGCTGGTCGGCCGGAGCCGCCTGCATCACGCGAGCCTCCGGGTTGAAGGTGGCCGGAGCACCGCTGGGTTTCAGCCATGTGATGTAGGACCTCAGGTCGAAGTTGGTGACCGCGTTCACGCCTTTGTACTCTATCGCCGCGATGTCGTATGCGCGGGCGGCCTCTTCTTGAGTGCCTGGATCGGAGCAGGTTTATTTTTTTTTAATTACTGTCAGTGATGAACTGATGATAGTGGTGTTTGGGTGACAAGTTGTGTGCTTTGTTTTTGTTAGAGAGAAGGTAAAAATTATGCTCACTGTATGTTCCTAGGTAGAGGTACTTGTTCCCGAAAACGCACCCGATTCTAGCTTCCCATCTCCCGTTCTGATGATGTCTGAATGGAACATTTGTGCATTGTCTGATGAAACTTTGGGGCTATGAATTTTTGGAGACATTGAATCATTTTATGTTTGCTGCCAGAAATATACCTGGCAACCCCTCTGTACTTGGACACTCCTCTTGAAAAGCCACTGCTCTTCCTGTGGTCAAGATAAACTTATTTCAGAATTTGAACTGTAATGGTTTCAGTCCTCTAAAAATGATTTTCTTTTCAGGGACAATAAGCACCTCCTCAGTGATGCAAGGTACTCTTCCTTTGTGAGGTTCTCCATTATCTTCAGCTCCTTCTCATAGTCCATGACCTGAGAGACATACGAACTCAGCCAAGTCACTAGCACAGTCATGTGCAAAATACATGCCAAAATTCAGTGTGGTTCACTTGCAAACCGGATCGATGTGTCACTAGCTAGTTAGTCACTTGCTTTACAGGACAGTGAAAACGTTCCAAGGCTATACCGGGAAGTTTGTGTAGGTGGTGGGCCCCCAGTACTTGAGAGCAGCAAGGTCGTAGGCTCTGGCAGCAGCCTCCTCCTCATCGTAAGCTCCCAGATAGACTGTTCGTGATGATCAAGCAACCGTAAGTACTCCTATATATCCAGCATTTGATCAGATCATCTGCTGTCTTAATTTTATTATTATTTGTTCCTGAAACCGAAAGGAACCCCTGATAGATGTTCCAGATCGAGAACACCTACCCTGTTTGCCCTTCTTCCGCTGCGTCGGATTCCACGAGTTCTTGTCCCACAGATGCGCCTCAAAACGACCTGTCCATCGATGCCTGCAACAAACACTTGCAGCTTAGCTACAAGCTTTCTTATCACCAAGAAGTACATGCATGCATGCTGTCCATGTCCAAACTTGCAGACTCGAAGGAAGTCGTGCTAGTTTGCTTGTATGTGAGTGTGAGGTGAGCTAGCGGAGCTACCTGCTGACCCCACGGAACCTGGAGCTCCTCTTGACGGTGATGCTGGGCAGCGGCTTGCCAATGCCGCCTCCGGCGATGGGCGCGAGCAGAGGCGGCTCCCTCCTCCTCCTCCTCACCACCACCTGATGATGCCCCCCCTCGCCGCGTTCCGGCGCGCCGCCGATGACCACGCCAGGTGCCGTCGACGACGACGGCTCCGGGTAGAAGCTCTCGATCTCGCTCTTCACCAGCATCATGCCGCTGTTCTCCATCAATCCCCTGCCGCCACTCCGCTCGTCGTCCCGTCCGCCCTGCTCAACGACGTACGGCACCTTCCAGCAATGCAGCACCGAACGAACGAAACGAAACGAACGGGCAAGCTCAAAATGTGCTGCTGCTTCTGCTGCTGCGACGCGGTGAGACGCCAGAACCCGCCGGTGCGGCGCGCCTTATGTAGGCAGCCGCGCTACTTGCCTCGCCGGTGACAGGCTTTGTCACCCGGTTTTGTCCGCAGGTGAGCGCGCGACAAGGCGTTGATGGTTCCCACGCCGCCACGGGCCAAGCCCCGTCTGTCTCCACTATGCCGCTTTGTCCTCGCTCGCTTTTGGAAACATCGAGTTGAGCTGCAGCGCTCCTTTGTCAGGTGGTGGCTGCGAGACGGGCTGCGCGCGCGCGCTGCTCGATCGATGCAGGCGTGCGCGTGCGTGTGTTTTTTACGGTTTCCCTGACAGCATATTTGCGTTTCCAACATGCTGCAACAAGGAGGCAAAGTATCATTCCGTTTCCCCCGGGTGAGTATGGTTTTGACGCCGCGTGAGGGCTACTTTTTCAGTCAATGCATAATATTTTTCTCTTACAACAAATCAGTCAATAATATTTTTAAGCATAAGCTATGGCTGAAAATACTTTTATGACTAAAAGTACTATTGATTAATTTATTATAAGAGAAAAATATTGTTCGTTCACTGGAAAAAAAAAATACGGCTTATCCACCGAACGAACATGCAATGATAGCGGCAAACCGATCTGAGAAACCCGTGCAGGGGTTTTGGCTGGGCTAAGCTTGTCCGCGCTTGCACGACGCGCCCAGGCGTCTTGTACGGTTGACCGGGCGGGTGAGCTAGGTCTTGTTTAGTGCTAAAAAGTTTTTCTAAAAAATGCTATAGTAGTCATTACATCGAATCTTACGATACATATATGGAGCATTAAATGTAGATGAAAAAAACTATTTGCACGGTTTGGTTGGAAATCACGAGACGAACGTTTTGAGCCTAATTAGTCCATAATTAAATATTAATTGCCAAATAAAAACAAAAGCACTACAGTAGCCAAATTCTCAAATTTCATCTAGCTAAACACAGCCTACCAGTGAGGGGGTGACACACTCGTCCTTAGAATATTTGGTTGAGCTCAACAACAGCAACTGCTCTTATCATTTGCTACTAGGATCCGCCATCCTGCGTTTGGTCGGACCAGACCAGGGAGGGCCAACCAACTCGGCAACTCCGCCGGACGTTATAGGCAGGCAGCAGGGCTGGCACGGTCCGCCGCGCCGACGCCGTCGCGTTCGCGTACGTGATGTAATTAAAGCCTGATTTAGTTCCTAAAAATTTTCATCCCAAACTATCACATCAAATCTTGTGACACATACATGAAGTATTAAATATAGACAAAAAAAAAACTAATTGCACAGTTTGGTTGGAAATCGCGAGACGAATGTTTTAAGACTAATTAGTCCATGATTAGCCATAAGTGCTACAGTACTAACATGCGCTAATGATAAATTAACTAGGCTTAATAAATTCGTCTCGCAGTTTTCAGGCGAGCTATGTAATTAGTTTTTTTATTAGTATCCAAAAATCTCTTCCGACATCCCTGAAATATCCGATGTGACATCCAAAAATTTTCATTTTACGAACTAAACAAAGCCTAAAAAGAGTATTTGGAGAGTTTTTTTCCAAGTAGTATGTGTGGTAGAGGAGTGGCACGAACTCCTCCCGGTGCCGTCCAATCTTCGTTGGTGTGCTGTGCTGATCAACGGCCTAAGGTGTGCCAAGATGGGTACAATGCACTTGAGTACTTTTGTTTCGTTAGCAGACTCATGAATCCATGTGCTTCTATTAGCTTCACCATGACCCCCTGAGATGTGGAAGCCCATCACACCATCTTTCACTGAGAATAAGGGCTCGTTTGGCACGGCTCCCGTCGGCTCCGGCTCCACTACTATAGCGCTACTGTAGCACAGAGCTGGAGGAGCCCGAAATCGTGGCTTCTCCGGCTCCTCCTCTTCTCAGTTCATTTTCTGCCTCGGTTTCTGAAACGGCTCCTGCTACAATGCCCAAACAGTGTCGCTACAGTGCGCGCGGAGAAGGAGCCGGAGCACCCAGGAGCTACGCCAAAGAGGGCCTAAGTCCACGCGGTTCGGACTAACACCTAAAGAAATATGGAATTACCTCGACAGTTTAAGTTACTACTCAAGAATATGTATTTCCTTGGAGGTTTTTTTCAACCCCTAAGGTAATGATAACTTCGAATTGAATTTTGCCCCTCAAGAAAATTATTGTCCGCTAAAGATATTCCATTTTATGGTAGCAATTCTCTAATCACCAAAACTAAAGGAATTTATTAAAAATAAGCCCTCTCACTAAGTTGATGATCAAGCCTTGGTCATTTTTGTGAGAGTTAACGGTCAGATTTTATGATGTAATCATAGTCAACAAAGAGCAATCCTAATGCTAGGTAAAAAACTATCGGTGGTTCTAGCGCTCTATTTCAACAATGTAGACCTAATCAGCATGACGATGACCAGGTGCAGACAGATGGCACACAAGAGATTGCGTAGCATAGTTGCTAATGCATAGGGGACGACGATGTAGATGCAACGGTGAGGAGACACACGGGTAGTGTTGTTGCGACCCAATGAGGCGACAAAGCAACAACCTAGTTGCTCAGAGAACATATGCATAGTACTCGATAATGGATGTGTCACATGAGTCGAGTGGATCACGCACAATTGATCGATCAAACCAAGTATGCGTGAGGTGAGATGATGATGGAAGAAGTCGACAAAGGTGTCCTGCTATATATTTTGTGGTGATGACGAACCGACGGTAAATTTGTGTGGTTGCGACCGTGATGGCTAAGAAGCGATGCAGGAAGGTATCGTTCGACATCACGTGCCTAGCTGAAAGGTCCTAATGGCTAGAGGGGGGTGAATAGCCTATAAAAAATTCTACAACAACACTTAAGCCAAATTGTTAGACAATTATGAGGCGAAGCAAGTGTTGTGCTAGCCTACTAAAAATGTAAGCCACCTATCCATGATTCTAGTTACTATGATCTTTATTTCACACAAGGGCTAGATCACTACTCTCTAAGTTAGTGTGATCTCAAAGACTAACTAAAATGCCTTACTAACTAAACTAACAAGACACAAGCTAGCTCTCAAAACTAGTTACACTAAAGAACTTAGCTATACTAGAATGTAAATACAAAAAAGATAGTGAGGGTTATACCGTCGTGCCAAGAGATGATCAATCAATCACAATGAATACCAAATGAATTCCTTGGAGACAATGAAGATAAGATTTTTCATCGATGTTCACTTGCTTGATGGCAAACTACGTCCCGGTTGTAGCGATTCACCCACTTGGAGGTTCACACGCTAATAGGCATCACACGCCTAACCCATAATCGGGTCCTGCACAACCAACACAAGATGGGGATCCACAAGCTATGAGCAATCCACTAGAATACCTTTTAGCTCTCCGCCTGCGTTCGTTCGGTAGTGATGTACGCTGACGTCGGTAGGGTTTGTGCGAGTAGAGAGGCAAAGTGTTGACCGGACTCTGGGGCGTTGAAAGTGCAATCAAGCCTTAATTGTGGGTTTTGGTGATAATGACCACACAATTAGAGAATTAATGAGATTTATCAAGATGACAAGTAGGGAATTTATATTCGAGGATGCTACACGAAACAGAGGTGCCCCCAATTATATATGTAGATGGCTTCAAACTCAAAGGAGGTTTAAATTCTTTTATATATTGAATTTGAGTATAGAAAAAGTCGTACTATAAAGGGGGACACAATGCTTAAGTTAATATGTGCTACCAAGTGCTCAAACAACCACAAACATCCTCAGATTCACAATCAAGACAGTCTACACTTCATTATTACCCTTGCTGTCTTGCGGGTGCGAGCTCCAACTCGCCCGACCCCTTTGGGTGCGAGCTTCGACTCGTCCGACCCCTTGGGTGCGGGCTTCGTTTCGCCTGATCCCTTGGTCGCGGGCTTCGACTCGCTCGACCCCAAGGCCGAGGGCTCCGTCTCACCCGACCCCTTGGTCATGGGCTCCGACTCACCCGACCCCAAGGTCGAGGGCTCCGTCTCGCCCGACCCCTTGGTCGCGGGCTCCGTCTCACTCGACCCCTTGGTCAAGGGTGCCTCACCCGACCTCAAGGCCACGGGCTCTATCTCACCCGATTCCTTGGGTGTAGTGACCGTTGGGGGCTAAGAGGTATATATACCTTTCCATTTCCTCCCCAATGGCTATCTACGATTTAAAGTGACCGTTGGGGCTGAGGGTATATATATACCTTTCCCCTTCCTTTTCAACGGTAACCAACCTGCTCTCTTCTTGCTTACTTCAGCATGCCCAAAAATAGAGTAGGAGCTCTCTCTCTCTCTCACTGCATTGTTGACCTAAAGCCCTCAAGCAAATCCATTGATTTCTCCATCAATCCTTGAGGGAAAAGGGTCCACAACTTGATTAGAGAGCAACTTCATTGATTCCTAAATTCTAAAGAGCACTTGGTTCACGTTTTAGCCGGAGGTTATATTTGTTACTCTTGGAGCTTAGCTCTTAGCCGGCTAGAGCGTCGCCTGTGGAGCTTGCCAACTTGTGTGGCAGCCCTAGGAGGTTTGTAACCACCTCTTACATCAAGTAAAATCACCCCTCATCTCAAGAGTTTACTCTCTTGACTTGAGAACGAGGTAGGGTTGCAAATCCCTAAGCCTTAGTGGCATACCTCAATAACATGGACATAGGCAAGCCTTGGTGGTGAGCTGAACCACGGAATAAATCCTTATGTCATCTTGTGCTTGTGTTGCTACACTTGTGTACTTATTGTTGTTGGGGTGATTTCTAGGATTGAGGCCGATCATCTTATGTGTGGTGTTCTCACCACTTTCAGCTATCGATCTGTGATCTACTACCCTATAGGAAGCTAAGAAATTTACCCGATCTAAATTTTGTTGGGTAGATTTTGAACTATAAACTAATATCTCCTATAGGTGCGGTAGTGCCGTGGATGAATTTGGCCTCGGTTTGAGTTGAATTTTTATAGGCCTATTCACCCCTCTAGGTGTACCAGTGATCTTACAAGTGGTATCAGAGCTAGGTTACCTCGTGTGCACTTCACGGCATGAGGTATGGAGCCCGAGAGAGGATCTGGTGTTGTGAAGGCTATCAACGTCGATCCAGAGGATGTTGGGCTGCATGACATCGACAACATTGAGCTTAGCGCCTCTACAGCGAGCAACTCCACGCTCCCGCAGCTAGAGGCAACCGATGCTGAAAAAGCTCAAAATGAAGAAAGAAGAAGAAGAAGAGCAGCTAAAAAAGAGAAAAGAGAAGCAAGAGAGAATAAGAAGAAGGAGCATCAACGGTTAGGACCAAACACAGGTGCCAATGCAGCTAGCGAAATTATCTAAACACCTCTGTGTATAGTTATCTAACCTGTTGTCTATCAGGTTTGTAGTGCACACTTCCTCTACCCTACGGGAGAATGCTCTGAAAGATAAACGAGTGGACAGGAAGGCGCCACGTCCGCTGTGCATGAGGTTTATAGGCTTTGTAGTCAAGTGAGTCCTATGCACTAACACCTTAACCTGTATTCTGGTACTTGTGTAAAAATGCAAACATTTTGGAATAAGATTTGACCCGCTCAATTGTGGTCTTTATGGGACACAGGGAGTAGATAAAAGTGGATTCGACGGACATTCTTCTCCAAGGTAAGATCTAACCGGTGGAGTTATGCTGATGAGGTTGGAATGGTTCTTTCTCTAAGGAGTCCATGAACTTCAATACTGTATTATTAACAATCCAGATATAACATCAAATATGAAATATTTTCACTTTCAATCTTTCAAACAAATATTTTCACTCTCACATACGCCTCCTGTGTTACAATTTATTTTACAGAATGTCAAACATCACTAGCATAGAAATAATACTGCTCACTCACAAAAGCGTGCGCAAATTAACATCACAGACACGTTCAATTCAAGTCTCAACACTGTTGACTATATTTTATGTAGTGCGTGGGCCTAGCCCCTCCCGCCGAACAGCACCTTGAGCTTGAGACCTGTAGTTCGTCTAGGTTGGTCACCTTGTTCATGACCTCCGTGGGCAGGTCGTTAGCGAAGAGCGCGAAATCGAGGATCTACAGGCCGAGGTTGTCGCTATTGAACAAGGATAGCGTCACCGACGTGGCATTGTCGTGGCTATACTAGAAGTGGAGCTATCCCCATAGGAGCACCATCAGGTCGCCGGCGTACAACATCTTGGTGTACACCCTATTGAGCGCGCGCTGATGAAGCCGGAGATGACGCCGCCGTCGACGACAAAGATGAGCTCAGTGCCTCCCGGGTGGTAGTGTAGCGGCGTGGCACCGCCTGGGACCATCACCATCCTCGCGGCGGAGATGCCCGGCCCATTTAGGCCGGGGAACGTGGTGACGATGGTGGAGCCCAGGGAGATCTTGAAGGGTTTCAGCACCGTGTCGTGGCTACCGAGCCCGCCATAGTGGAAGTCGGTGGCGGTCACATCCTTCATGGGCTTGCAAGGGTAGCCGCCCCACATGGTGATAGACTCGTGGCCATCGGCGAGACACCATCTATGTGAGCACGACAAGGGGATCGTCGGATTCGGCCGAGCGATGGAGAAATCTCACTCCGGTCCTTTTACTGTATTTGTAAATATATTGTCGATGCCTTATTACAACAAGTGTTCAGTATATATGGCTCAAGCCGCTGGTCTCAAATGACCCCACATGTCATCAACTATCTATTACATAAATGATGCAAATACGTTTTCCTATTTGGGACACGCCCTTCGCCTGTGTCTTCACCCTTGCGCCGTGACATCTCCCCCCACCGAAGGTTCTGCTTGTCCCCAAGCAGGTGCTGCTGGAAAATGCTTCTTGACGACATGATAGTCCTACCAAGTTGTTGTGTCCTTTGGTAAGCCTGTCCAAGTGATTAGTACCTGTGGAACAACGTTGTTACCTTTCTTGACGAGTCTGCATTCGAGGATATTCTCAGGTAGGGCTTCTGTGGCTTCCAGGTCTATAATTGTAAGTAGTGTTTTGTACACTAGAGTGTAGTCAGGATGAAAAGCCTTCAACTATGAGATGTGAAACACTAGGTGTATAGAACTATCATCAGGCAATTGCAAACGATAAGCCACTGCTCCAATCTTCTCTAGGACTATGTATGGTCCGAAAAACTTGTATGACAATTTGAGAAATAGTATGTTTGCTACCGAGGATTGAGTATAAGGTTGAAGGCACAGTAAGACTGAATCCCCGACTGAGAATTGTTGATCAGTTCTGTTTCTGTCTACAAAAATTTTCATCCTATTCTAAGCCTGTTGAAGCCTTTGCTTGAGATTCTGTAGATGGAGATCACGATCCTCAATGAGTTGGGTTACTAATGGTGACACTTTTGGTGTTGGAGAGGGATTCCCACCTAGATCAGGGTCATACCCATATAGTGCCTTGAAAGGGGAACATCCAGTTGAACTATGGTATGAGGAGTTGTACCAAAGCTCAGCTAGTGGCAGTCATGACTTCCAGGTCTTTGGGGAATCTTGTACTAGGCATCTTAAGTACATTTCAAGGCATTGATTGACCCTTTTAGTCTACCCATCTGTTTGGGGGTGGTATGCTGTACTCAAGTTGAGGTTGATCTTGTAAAGCTTGAACAACTTCCTCCAAAAAGAGCTCACAAAGATATTATCTCTATCTGAGACTATGGATTGAGGCATACCATGAAGTTTCACAATATTGTCTAGGAATAGTTTGGCAATAGAGATGGCAGTGTAGGGGTGTCTGACAGGAATGAAATGTGCAAACTTTATAAGTCTATCCACTATGACCATGATGACAGAGTACCCTTCAGATTTTGGTAAGCCCTCAATGAGGTCCATAGACAAATCTTTCCAGACACCAGCTAGGATTGATAGGGGTTGCAACAATCCAGCTGGGTGAGTATGTGAGTGTTTTGCATGCTGGTAGGTCTTGCACTATTTGATGTAGCAATCCACATCAGTTTTCATCCCTTTCCACACAAAGTGTCTTTTAAGCCTGTGATAAGTTGCATTGACTCCAGAATGGCCACCAATGGCACTGGAGTGACATGTAGCAATCAATTTTGTTTGGAGGGTAGAATTATTGCCAATCCAAATGAGGTCCTTATGCTTGATCAAACCTTGGTGAAGGTTGTACCCATTTGCATCTAGGCTGCTAACCGAAAGTTGTGTGATAAGCTGTTGTGCATGAGGGTCTGTTGTATAAGAGTTCAGCACTTCCTGTACCCATTGTGGTTGCACCACTAATACTGCCTGTATAGCTAGCATATGAGCCACCCTAGACAAAGCATACGCAACCATGTTCTCTTTGCCTTTTCTGTATTTGATTTTGAACTAAAGGCCCATTAGTCTTATCATTGCTTTGCATATCAGAGTGAAGATTTTGTTCTAAAAGATATGTCAAGGATCTGTGATCAGTCAGGATGATGAATTTTTGCCTTTGCAGATAGTGTCTCCACTTTTCCACTGCCATTATCAATGCCAAGAATTCATTCTCATAGATTGAAAGTTGTTTATGCTTTTCTCCTAGAGCTTTGCTGAGATAAGCAATAGGCTACCCATTCTGCATCAACACTGCCCCTATTCCATCTATGCGAGCATCTGTTTCAACTGTGAACTGGGCTTGAAAATTTGGAAGTGCAAGGATAGGTGTTATTGTCATGGATATTTTTAGATTGTGAAATGTTGTGTTGGCTTGATCAGTCCATTGAAATTGTTTGTTCCTGAGTAGTAGTGAGGGGTTTTGCTATAATTCCATAGTTTTTCACAAATTTCCTGTAGTAGCCAGTTAACCCCAAAAATGCCCTAAGTTCTATGAAGGATGTTGGTATTGGCCATTGGAGCATTGCCTGAGTCTTGGCTGGGTCTGTAGACACCCCCTGATCAGAAATAATGTGGACCAAGTATTCTAGACGCTACTGAGCAAATGAGCACTTAGATGCTTTGAGGTATAGCTTGTTAGTCCTTAGTGTCTCCAACACTTGTTGTAGATGCTGGATATGTTTTTCTATGGATTTGCTGTATATGAGAATATCATCTAAGAACACCAAGACAAACTGCATGAGGAAGGGTTGCAACACTTGATTCATAATGCATTGAAAAGTTGTTGGTGTATTAGTCAACCCAAAGGGCATGACCTTAAAGTGATAATGACCCTGATGGGTTTTGAATGTTGTCTTGTGTTCATCTACAGGCAACATCCTCACTTGGTGATAGCCAGATCTTATATCTAACTTGGTGAACACCTTGGAGCCTTGTAACTCATCCAATATTTCTTCAATAATGGGCATTGGAAATTTGTTCTTGATAGTGATTGAATTGAGCTTTCTGTAGTCTATGCAAAACCTCCAACTACCATCTTTCTTCTTGACCAAGAGCACTAGGGATGCAAATGGACTATGGCTGTGTGTGATGAGTCCATGATCCAACAGTTGTTTCACTTGGTTTTCTATTTTAGTTTTATGCTGAGGTGAATAATGGTAAGGCCTGGAATTGATGGGGACAACATCAAGCATAAGGGGAATGGCATGGTCATAACTTCTTGGTGGTGTAAGGGTTTGAGGATCCTTGAAGACATCAGCATATTGATGCAACAATAGTTGGACATCCTCATTGGGAACCATTGGTACTGAGTTGTTTGCTTCTGGCTATTCCTTGATGGTGTCCAGCACAACATATGCCTAAATATCATTTCCCTATGTTGATTTGTAGAACTGCTTAGCTAAGATTGTACTCAATTGCAATAGGTGGGGCTTGATGCCTCTCAGAGTAACACTGCTGCCCTTATGCTAGAATGTTAAAGTTTTACCTATCCAGTCACACTACATTGGGTTGTGGCTCACCAGCCAGTCATATCCCAAAATAGCATCATATGGCAAAAGGTCCAACACAATCATGTCTGATGTGAATGTATGGCCTTGAATATACCAGGTGAGATTTGGTACCATGGTTGCAGTTGTCATCCACTCTCCATTGACAAGTTTCACTTTTTGCTTGTCCATTGGAATTGTTTGTAGTTTGGTTAGCTGCACAAAATGGGAACTAACAAAGTTGTGGGAACTCCCAGTGTCCACTAAAGTCAGCATTGTCTTGTTCTTGACAGTGGTCTTCAGCTTGATGCAATCCTTGGATTCAGTACCAGCCATAGCATTCAATGACAATTGACAGAAGTCTTCAGTCAATAATTCATCTATTGCCATTTCATTAAGAAGATCCTCATTGATCTCTTTATCTAGATCATTAACCACTAGATCATTGATTTGTGGTTTGGTCTTGTTTGTACAGACCTCAGCATGGCTAGGCTCAAATTTTTCTCCACAGTGATAGCACAAATTGTTGGCCTTTCTGTAATCTCTTAGTTGCTTGTCCCTCCATAAGTTACCATATCTACCAGTATTGGCTTGGTCAGGTTTGTGTTGCTGTTGTCTAGCTAGATTGTTGGCTCGCTGATATTTCAATTTGTTTCTCTCTAGGACCCTTTGTTATATCTTTGCTATAATAGTAGCCCTTTCAACTATGGTTGGAACCTGAGGTTCCACAATTGATCTAATATCTTCCTTGAGGCCAGTCACATAAGTTGTTGCAAAGAACAGCTCATCAAAGTTGCCACTATGCATGGACACCTAAAATTGGAGTTTTTGGAATTGAGTGGTGTATTCTTCCACTGTCCCAGTCTACTTCAGATTCAACATCTCCTGGACAGCTGATCTATAATCATCAGAGCCAAATTTTGATTGCACAGTTAAGCAGAAGTCTATCCATGAGATCTTTCTATGAGCCTACTTGTAAGCCTGCCACCACATAGTTGCATTGCCTTGCAAATGCATAGATGCTGCAGTTACCCAAAGCCTCTCTGGAATAGTGTATATGGTGAAGTAGTTCTCACAGTTATCAATCCATATCTTGGGGTTTTCACCATCAAAGGTTGGGAATTGTATTTTGAGAAGGGTGTGATGTGGGAGGTCCTCTTTCTCTGTGTGGTGCTGGGTGTGTCGAGGTTGTTTGGAAGTGGATGGTTTATGGTTGTCTTTGGTGTGGGCAAACACATTCTGGAAGTCCTCCTCTTCCTCAAAGATGATAGACACCGAACCATCACTAAATTCTTGCGGTTCTTTATCAAATTGCTAAAGAGTGAGCTGTGCAACAGCTTGACCATTTGCTCTGACCTGTTGTGCTATGAATTGTTGCTCAGCTGCACACTTATCGACTTTCTTGTTGTTCTCTTGCATTTGAGTCTTCAGCTCCTGCTAGATGACCCCAATATCATTCATTCTATGGAAAAGAAAATCAACGCTCTCCATCATCTGGTCCCAGCGGGACTTATCTCATCGGTGCTCTTCGACATGTGGTCTAGCAGGATCTGATTTTGCTTCGAAGGTTTCAGTGGAGCCGTTGCGGCAAACTGTTGAATGCTTAAGGACTCCACTATGAAGCAACAGGCTTGGTCAAAACCTCCTGCTTCATTAGTACCCAACTCCCGAAAGTAAGGCAGGATCGAGGGATTTTACACAGAGATCAGCACTCTACAACCCAAATCCATGGATACTACCTCACCAACGCCACCGCACCAGACTTGAATGACCAAACGTCGAAATTTTATGCGTGGATAGATGCCGCGCAACCCTTGTTCGTCGTCAAGTTGTGCTAAGAGAAAAGGATGTGAGCGGAAGGGTTGAGCTCACAGTGGTTCACGCCACCAAACCAAATGTTGTCGGTGTAGTCCCCCAGTCGTTTGTCAAGCCGTAGATGCAGGAGATCGGGAAAGCGAGTGTTGGATTGGGGTTTGGTAGAGGTGGAGAGTGAAGTGCACAAGCCAAGGAAACGCCTTTGCCATCGCTGACCTAGTTCAACCTAAGGAAGGACCTTCGGGACCGTGCGTCGAACACCTCTGGGGCGTGGACGGTGGTCACCTGCCGACTAGAATTACAAACTGCAGATCGAAGCAGATGGTGTCGGGACATACCGGTGCGAGCTGCGCGCCTCGGTGGTGGTGGTGGTGGTGGTGGTGGTTATTCGCTGGATCTGGCGCCGGGGTTGGTGACGATGACTGCACGGTGGAGGTGAAGAATGATGAGGCGCCGAACAGGGGATAGGGTGGGTGGGTTGTTGCCAAGGAAGGACCCGCCTTTGATACCACTTGACAGACAAGTGGCCGCCAATGAGACGCCGTTGACGTGAGCACGACAAGGGGGGTCGTCAGATTCGGCCGAGCGACGGAGGAATCTCACTTCGGCCCTTTTACTGTATTTGTAAATATATTGTTGATGCCTTATTACAGCAAGTGTTCAGTATATATGGCTCAAGCCGCTGGTCTCAAATGACCCTACATGTCATCAACTATCTATTACATAAATGATTCAAATATGTTTTCCTGTTTGGGACACGCCCTTTGCCTGTGTCTTCACCCTTGTGCCGTGACACGTGGCGCCGGAGGCTAGGTCGGTGACGTAGAAGTCCTGGTACACGACGAGGGAGGAGAAGGGCAGCACGGAGAGCGTGGACACGACGGTGAGGAGGAGCTTGGCCTTGGCCATTGCAGGATTAGATTTCTGTACTGTACGTACGTAGCTCAGTGGCGGAGCTACGGGGTATGCCGGGTATGCACCGGCATACCCTGCGATTCTGGCAAGTAAGAACGTATATATACGTATTTATATATAAAAAAAGAAAAACACTCATCTGCTGTGTACTGCGTACATGAGAGCTGAGGCCGAGCGTGCCAGCGTTGAGCACGAGCGAGAGGCAGGCCGCGAGCGAGCATCAGGTCCACGCGGGCATGCGGCCCATGTGGCCAGTGACGGAGACGCCAATAGCCCAATACGGATCGAGGCAGCGCCGTCGTATACTTCGAGTCTTCGACGCTAGACGGTTCATCTAATCATCTTCATCACGATTCACACGTCCTGCGTGGCTGCGCGCCTGGATCACTCACGCCGTCAGCTATTGCCCACGGCCCGTCATTGTCCAGTCGTCTTCGTGATCTCATCCCGTTCGCCGTTCGGCACTTCGGCCTTCGGCCTTCGCCCTGCCCTACGACCGCACCAGCATTTGTGATCAGAATTGTTCAGCCGTTCAGGTGAGATTCAATCCTTGTTTTTGGCTTTTTAAAAAAATTCCTATGTACTTTAATTGCTAATTGCTTAGCGCTAAAATCATAAAATCATCCATCACGCAACAATGTCGAGGATTTGTCCCAATATTAGAGTCGATAAAGATTGATCTTTTGTTCAGTACTCGTATCATGTGAGTGATCCATAATTGCATGTGAGTGTTCAATCATGCAAGCGTAATTTATTTAATTATTTGGCACTGTATTCTTTGTAATATTTATGCAGTTATGGAGAGAAACGGGGACATTGCATCTCTTTTTCAGAAGCATGAAGCAAAGAAGAAGGCAGCGGCAGCTGCTGTTATTTCTAATCGCTCAAACTTGAATTGCAGCTACATAATTATATTGATGACATGAGACAGGATGATAGCTTCAAAGGTCTAGACAATATTGTTGATCTCTCAGTTAAGCTTGTTGAAACAAAGAGGCACAAAGTGTATGATATGGTTTATGAGCTCCTCAAATTGGTATTGCCTCTACCTGTGGCAACAACAAGTGTTGAAAGGGTATTTCTGTAATGGTTATTGAGAAAACTAAGTTAAGAAATAAGATGAGAGATAGTCTTTTTGATGATTGTCGTCTAGTCATCTTGATTGAGCGCAGTGGTGGATCCAGAAAAAATATATAGAGGGGGTTGGACTGAAGAGAGAAAGACCAACTTATAACTCAATTATGTCCCATACATAACTAACATATAGCAGTTTTAAGTACTTTATAACACGATAACTTTGATAAACAATTGAAAGTACATCATATTTCATAAGAAGTAAAAAAATACAATTGAAAACGACAAACGGGGAAAGAAGAAAGGCCCACGGCCCACTTGCCCTATTGATGTTACTACCTTACTGGGCCTATTTGGGTGGGGGAACAAATAGATGGAGAAACACCCGATGCATCGTCTTCAACCTCCGTCGACCTCTCGGGTGTTTCAGGTCTCCAGCCCTTCCTTTCCTTCCTCCATTGTCAGCCCACTGTCCAAAAATTCTTTAGGGGGTTGAGGGGGGCTTCACAGGCGCGGCCACGGTAGGGGGGCTTGAGCCCCCCCCCCCCCCAGCCCCAGTGGCAGATCCGTCATTGATTGAGCAGGGTATTTTATTTGAAGTTGATGAAGATGATATAATCAATACATTTATGTCTCTTCAAAAACGTCGAATAAAATAGTCACAAGAATAGCATTGTAAGTCTTCGGTTCTCTTTTATGCCTTATTTCAATTATCGATATGGCTTTTGAACTATTTATACTATACTTAGGGGATGATTTGAACTTAATCCATGAATTGAAGCCTTATTATGTTATTTAGTCCATATATACCGAATCATGTTGTCAATTTTATAATTATTATCGAATTACTAGAATAGATTTACCGAATTATATATGAAAATTTTTAGACAGCATACCCTTAAACAAAATCCTAGATTCGCCGCTGACGTGGCTATGCGTTGGAGCTAGAGCTAGTTCAAGTTGTATGTTTGGACTCGTGGCTCTGACGATGATTGGTACGAGGTATATATTGGAGGGTTTGTGTGGCTCTGTCGATGTTTGGTACGAGGTATGGCGGGTTCACGCTTCCTTTGCCCCGGCGGCTAACTGGTCACAATATATATCGAGAACTATATATAATCACCACGTACTAGCCCCGGCGGCTAACTGGTTCCAATATATCGAGAAGACGAGAACTACATATAATCAGCACTAGCATATATAGAACAATGTGCTTCAGTTGAAGAACTAAGAAGCGAGGACCCAGCGCAGCTGCGAACAGACGGATTGTCCGCTGACGATGCAATCAGAGCACTTTCGAGGAAGTCCACCAGTGCATGCATGTTGTTTGTAACTAATCCAATCCAACCATGGGGAACGAACATTGGTACATCAGGCTATAAGACCCATTTATTGTGTTTTATTGAGGTTGAGGGTGCAGAGAATGCCTAGAAATGCAGGTTATATTATTCATTCAAGGCCACTCGCTCTCGGTTCCTGACGACTCCGGCCCTGCCAGCTTCTCTTCTCTTCCCCTTTTATTCCCCATGAAATGGAATGGTCTCTCCTCGTCAATCAAGTCGCGGAAGGAAGCGCCCAGCTCTTGGGCACGGGACCGATGTCATATATGATCTCCCTGTGGCAGGACCAAACAAGTTTGATGGCTTCCGGAGTTCCAATGCCAGCGCCTCGCGGATCACCAGACGGGCCAAACCTGGATTTTACAGTGGGATGGAAATGTTACGTTGCCATAATTCATGTATATACTTGTAACCTACTAACCGTACATGTCAAGTTGGTTTTGGGTCTTGGCTTACCAGTGGTTCTGTGGAGCGCCAGTGGTCCTCGCTCGAATTCCGGCATACGTGGTCCCGTTAACAGATCTCCCAAGTACATCCTGAAAATAAACCAAGACAAGGAAAACGTTCTGAAATCATTCAAGTGTTTGGTTACTGACAACGATGCTTTTGGAGGATCCTGAGAGTATGCTGAAGAAATCCTAACTTATCAAACTAGTTCCATGTGAGAAATGCGGAGTTAAACCAACTTGCAGAACCAACTTGCCTGCAGGAATAGTGGATCGTTTGAGACTACTGCAGCCGTCAGATGCGCATTCATCCTTTCACAGGCTTCTAAGACCAATTCAAGCTGATCCTTAGAGTATTCTGTAACTACCTGGATTATGAAATCAGAATAGGTCAGTTTATATAACTATAAAAACATTAAACTTAAGAATGCCCTATAATAATAGAATAAATCAGCGCCATAGAAACATGTACTAGTTAACTCCTGACAAAGCATCTGTCAGTACGGGTGATAAGGACGACAACAAAGGCTGGTTTAAAAAATATGCATGCAGCTTTGAATGAATGTAGGAAAAAACTACAGGTACATGTTGCAGTTCAACTATGCCTTTTTCTGTAGTCGTGGACATTTTCCATCTCAGGTAGATGCTTCAGGAAGGGGTTAATAATTGCTATACTGGATTGATATTAGTGTCATACGAATGCCAGGCATCAATTAATTTCGTTTTTCTAAAGTTCTATGCATCATTGCATCTTACTGCTTAGAACAAAATAAAGCCATGAATTAACTCTAAAAATAGAATGCAGATTTGTAATCCATATCCAAGAACAATTATATTCTGTTATCACAGATCCTTCTTTAATATATAATTATATACGCTTTTGGAAGAGGTTGGCAGTACTAGTGTCAGGAATGCCAGGATTATCAAGCATTATTGTACTATTTTTCATTATGGTAAGATAATTACATCCAGGGTCTATTACCTGGAATGGACCAAATATCTCCTTTGTCACAAGCTCGAAGTTCCCACTTTTTAGAATTTCTTCTAGAGGAACAAATACAGCAGTAGGCTTCATGGCACCATAAATTTTGGGAATTGAGTGATTCGCCAATGGTTCACCACCAAACAGAACCTTCGATCCTGGTATTTTGAGAAGGTTGTTCATGTGCTCTATCATGGCTTCTGTAGTAACCTGGATCAGAAAAGATCCATGATATTAATTAATTCTAAGAAGAAACAGAAAAATTGTTTATACCGCTAATCCAGTTCTAACCATATAAACAGTTGAGACAACAAAAATAGTGATGAATAGCTACATGCTCTTTTTTTTTCTCCACACATATTTGACCTTTTACATGAAAACCTGTACTGTGCAAAGACAATTTCCTTTGCCTTCTCTTACACACTACCTGTCTGGATCCTCACATCTATTAAAATAACAGGAAAAAATATTATTACCTGATTCCATTTATTGCTTGATTAAGTTTTTAACTACTATTTGTTCCCAAAATGACACCACACCATTTTAGTTACAAAGAACAATTTGTGATTACAATCCAGAATTGTCCACTTACTGTAAGGACTGGACCAATTGTTAAATCTTCAAGCTTCCTTCTTTCAGAAAGTTTCTTCATGTTCTCAAGCAGACCACTAGAAGACCAATTCTGCAAGTGGAAGCAAATTATACAACAAATAAAGAACAAGAAGCAGAGTACTTTGATTGCAATTTAAAATATGCCAAAGGGCATTGTAAGATCATAAATAGCTTCCGAAGTTCATTAACCTACAATAGCACATGCATCCACAATAACTGTCACCCGCTCCCAGTCCCAGCTGTTGATGCCTTTTCTTTTCTTTTTTAATCCTCTTGAGAAGATACATAACGACCCAAAACTTTTAGACCAATATGATTAGAGAGGTAGTAACCCTAGCATTGACCAAGTTACCAGACAATAAAGCACCAAAGGACCGACCACAAGTCATAGATCAACCAACCAAGAACATTATATGCTTCATCAACGATGAACACAGTCCACAACAACAGTCCTAGATAATTAGCAAAGTGAGGCACATTTGGCAGTCTTTACCTTGTGCATGAATAGAACAGACTGAGCAGAGCATTTCTGACCACTACAAGCATAAGCATCCTGATCGCAAACCCATGCAACATAATCAACCTGTTTGGTCATAAATTACAGAAATCCAGTCAAGTCATAATTCTGATTGTGAATATATGATTTTTAGACATTGAATAGAAATATGGCTTAGACCTCTTGAACATCTGGACCAAGAATTTTCCAATCAAAACCAGCATCCTCCAATTTGACTCGGCCTTTCAAATCAGCAGCCAATTTCTCTGCTACCCGTGAGCTCCCAGTGAAAAGGGTCATTTTCGGATAAGCCTACATGATTTCACAAAAAATTCAAGCATGAGAACTTCCACATAAAAGCACTGAATGAATATAAACTGGCAGATAGCACATTCTTCTGTGTTAATTTCTTTAAAACCTCAATTGCAGAACACAACGTTATGTGCCATCTTATCAAAAAAAAAAAAAAAGACAATGTTATGTGCCACATACTTCCCCTAAAGAAGTATCGCAGACCAAGAAATAAAATGTTAACTGAATTGATTGAAGCACACCATATTGGTGATTATCAATGAGATGAACAACTCTTTAATTCTTAAACTAAAATGTTAAAACAAAGAAACAGGCACATGTTTCAAACATGGAACTAGTTTGTCACAGAACATAACAGTAAATAAACAAACCAAGAACAAATGTACAAAATTTGAAACAATCAAGTCTGTGATCCAAAGTAACTTCCTTGACCCCGCTGAAAAATGTGTATTGCCTTATCTAGTTACTCTATCTTGTTATAACTTGTACCATCATAGAATAACCATTCATACCTCTAACAGAAGCTGGTTCATTGTGACACCATCAGAATTTATGAAATCCATATCCTCCGCTGGCAATCCACAATCATGAAGCAACCTAATCATTTGTTCCATCACAATGCTAACCTTGCTGTCAACCTTGAGTACTGGTTTATTTCCCATGTATAGCGCTCCCATTACTTGTAGTAAGGGAATCTCCAACGGAAAATTGAATGGTGTGATAATTGCAACCTGCACAAATTCTAGATCTATTAGCTTAACATATCATAAATTTGAATAAAAGAAATACAAATGTTCGTGTTATACAGCATAAGATAGATCTCATCAGCTAGCATGTAGACTTCACTCCAATGTGTCAACACTGATTCACTCAGCAATACAGACATGGCAACAGCCAATTTGACTAGCATAGTAAAAGTTTTCTTCAACTCCAGCTAACCAGTACTACAAATTTTGTTTAAAGACATGCCCCACCCCAAGAGATGAAAAGGTACATCTTGAAACTTAAACTGAAATATAACTCAAAAGGAACAAGGACTTATCACTTACAATATTCGATCCATGAAAATTAACTTGATCCTCTAGAAAATTATTCATAATAATTAGGTTATTTCACCTGGGTTTTTTTATGTGCTCTAAAGACTAGAGACAAAAAGGAGTCCAAGAAATTTCAAAAACTTATTTGTTTTTGCCAGAAGAGGCTGTTAAGAACACTTACTGGGCCATATGGCCAACGGTAGCCATTACTTCTTTGTCCAAGATGGTTGCCAGGTACAGCAAATGACCTTGCTAGAAAGCGCACCTGTTACACCAAACAAAGAGAATATTGAGTAATGAGAAGATAAGTGAAACTCTTTGAATCTACGAACTGGAGTATCTTCTTCCAATCTGCACAGTTCAGACTAGACCATTTTGATATCTGCATGCCCTCAACACATTACAACTATGTTGTAAAAAAAACATTACATGAGATCAACAGTAATGGATAGATTATTACGCATGACAGATTTTGTCATCATGCAAATGAAGAAATCTTATATGTAAAAAAAGGAAGCAAACAGAGGCTGAAATACCTGATCTCCACAAAAGTTTTCCAAAAACTTTTGAGAAACTTGAACTTCTGCAAGAGCTTGTTGGTAGCTCTTTGGAGATACCCTCTGGATAAGTTTAGCAAAGAAATCTGAGACCTGCATTGAGCATTTTGACGACAATGAGCCATAAAACTAAATTAATAACTGTGTCTCTTCTCAACATGACTTATTTTGCAGTGTAAAGTATTTCACAAGGCAGATCAATCCAATCATACTAGTATCATTTGGAGAATATTTACAAGGATAAAAGATAGATAAATAATTTTAGTATCAATAGGACAAGATGGCATACTGCAGGTTGGCCCAGCATATGCGCAGCTTTTGCAGATATATCTCCATACATGAGGTACCTGCACATTAGAGCTTTTTAAAGAAAAGAGCAATAATGTTATGATAAATAATGATTTAAAAATTGGAGACGTGAAAAGTAAAATCTACCAAAATTGTGAATTTATGATGTTACAAAACTATGTGTCGGTATAATTTTTCTATTAGGATGTTGGAACACATGTCAGAGATCTAGGGACATCATGGCAAGAGATTATTTGTAGCATAGCATAAACTTCAATGATCAAGCAAAGAGTAACAATCAACTTCGAAAATGGTAATATTAATGAGAGATTCAGAGGACAGAGGGCATATCAGTGGGCTTAATAAACTGTCACGTTAGATTGCTCCTTTTGGCAAGCCAAAATAAGTTAGCCCTGAAATACAGTTCAAAACAGAAGATAGCCAAACACACCTCTCTGGAGCTTTAAGTGGGTTGTGAAGTCCATGCTTTGGGCATTTAGATAAACTCTCCACAAATGGCTATACAAGGAAAAAAGAGAAAAGACATCACACATTGTATGAGAACATACTTGACACAAGATCTCGACAAACAACATCTCTATCCTCAAATAGCAATATGAAAATATCAAACAACTTTAAATACAACTTCTCAATGTTCTATCTTAGCTGTTTCATAGTGGTATGATGAAGTTACATATCCTTGCCAAAATAAGAGGCAGGTGAAAAATCCAGTTATATATAACAAAGGTACAGCTGTTTTTTTGTTAAAGTTGAGGGAAGTTGAAAAGATTAAATGTACTTGGATTATGTTTTCAACTTTTTCATGAACACAAATGGGCAATATAAGAGAATTATCCCTAAGCATACCTTTATTTCTGTTCCCTGAACCTCAGCAACTTTGATGAATTGGTCACCGTTCAAGGGATCAACTATCCAGTTCCAGTTAGCAGATGCTGTCCAGCTTCCCTGCACTGAACCACTGTTGTTGAGACAGAAACAACTCGAGGCTAGATTTGCATTGCTGTGCATCTAAATGTTGTTGAGATTTGCATTTTCTTGAGTGAGAAGTGGGAACACACGCATGTAGCCTGGTGAACAGTCATATGGTTCCATTTCCATGGTAATCGCTTCTTGACTCAGGAAGAGAACATAAGCATTGATTTCGAAGACTAAAAAACCACAAGCAGAGTCCTTACCAAAATTCCGCACTTCCGCGGGGCTGGAACCTGAAACCTCTTGCGGAGACACCGTCGCAAATGACGGCGTGTGCAGCCACCTGCAAATCACCGGAACAATCAGCCGCAGGCCTAAGTGAACTTATCATCCACACCTAGTGCGGCATCGAGTAGTAACCACACGCACGGCTCCCCTGATTCCCCCAACAACTAACAACCCTGACAGGGCACGGAACCCTATCAGCTATCGCCACTACACAGTACGCATTGCCCATCAGTGCGATTCCCCCAACTCGCATCAGATCGCGCAACGTCGCAACGGCACCTCCATTTGCACGCGCAACAGATCGCGGGGCAAGAAAAAAAAAAGGAGCGGGGCGAGAGGCGGGATCACCTGGACACGCACGCGAGGGGTGCGGATCGACGGACGGCGGCAAGGTGCCGCCGGGAGAGGAGGCGGCTCATCGGCGGCGAGGGCGCCTGGCTTCACTGCGCTGCTCACTTCGATCGCTGGGGAGTGGGCTGTTGCGTCCGCTCTCTGCACTCTGCACTCCGACGGAGCCTCTCCTCGTGCAGTCGTGCTCTGTCGTGTATCCCAGCGGGCGCTTTTAACTTTCCACGGCGGCTGCGATGTGGGCCCCGCGTGAGACGCCATCGGCATCGAGGTGCCGCGCGTGGGGTGATTGGATTGCGCGCGGATCCCGAACGATCTGACCCAGGATGGATGGACAACTCACCTTATCCTTCCATGTGCACGCCTGACTGTCTCTGTCTGCCTGTCCCATTTCGATTTTATTCCGTTCAATTTGAATTTGGCCCGCTAGTGAGGCCCTTGTTTACATTATGTTAGAAATGAGTATTTGGCACTGTAACATTTTCGTTTGTATTTGACAATTATTGTCCAATCATGGTCTAACTAGGCTCAAAAGATTCGTCTCGTAATTTATAATCAAACTGTGTAATTAGTTATTTTTTTTATCTACATTTAATACTCCATGTATGTGTCTAAAGATTTGATGTGACGGAGAGAGAGTGAAAAAACTTGCAATCTAAACAAGACTTGAACAAATTTATCTTCTTTATTTATAGTATCCCTACTTACTGTCATGAAAAAAGTAATTTTTGACTCACTAAACTATCATCTAATAAGTCATTCCTTTCTATAAACTGCAAAATTAGATGTTCACACTCTCCTAACCTCTTAAAATGGTTTTCTCGTTACTCTTAAAAAAAAATGGTTTTCTCGTTACGTGGCGCTGATATGTGGGTGGTTTTGATATATGGCGGACTTAAAGGAACCAGAATGTTTGATTTGCAATTGAGAAAGAAACCGCAAACTAAGCTGATAATTAATCTCAGGAAGACAAAAAAAAGTGACTTTTTTTTTAGAATCAAGTGACTTTTTTCCTGCCGGCTTCTGCCGCGGCCTGTCTTCCTATTTGGGCCTTGCGCTCAACTCAAATGGTTTCGGCGGCCCACTCCTAGGTACACTGCCAGATTTGGCCCATGGGTGTAAATTGAGGCAGCGGCCCAATTTTGTTGAACTTTGAGTATATTTTCCTTCCATTTTCTTTCGGCGCGCCTTTTCTTTCTCCAAAAAGCTCGTCGGTCACGCCCGTGCATCAGTTACCGACGTGCCGGAGACGGGAGACCGGAAGAGCCCCAGATCAAATGTCGCCCACGGTCTCAGTCTCACAGCTTTCTTTCCAACGCTCTCCTTCCTTTCTCCCCCTCGTTTCCCGTGCGCCTCGTGATACAAGGTGTGACGAGGGTGATCGCCCAGTCGCCGCCACACCCATCGCCTCGCCCGCGGCCCGCCCACCCCATGGAGTCGTTGCGGAGGCGGACGCTCCTCAAGGTCATCGTCCTCGGCGACAGCGGGTCAGCGCGTTTCACCTTCGCTTAATTCTCGCCCTTCCTCCATTTCTTTTCTGCCTGTTCCTGCTGGCGCTCGGTCCCGGTTTGCTTAACGTCGGCTTCTCATTGATTGGTGAATTGGTTTGGCGAGTGCAGGGTCGGCAAGACGTCGCTGATGAACCAGTATCCTTCATCTTTGCTCACGTTCATAACAATTTTAGTTAAACTGTTGTTTGTCTTCCCTTTGCTTTCATCCGGTCAGTTGATCTGTTGGTGCAAAGCTGTATCTGTATCATACAGTGAAATGTCCATTGTTTGGACAACTGCGTAGTGGAGTATGATTGATATTTATGCTTCACTCATGAAAGTATGCCTTCAAGGTATTCGCCGTACTGGGAGATGCTTAGATTTGCTTGACAATGACTAGATACGTGAGCAAGAAGTTCAGCCAGCAGTACAAGGCGACGATCGGTGCCGATTTCCTCACCAAGGAGGTCCTCATCGGCGACAGGCTTGTCACCTTGCAGGTGATCCTCTTGGTCTAAATATGATTTCGGTTAATTCATTCTTGCACGCCGGACACCAAGAGGAAACGGACCATGCGGCGGTCGTCCGTCGTCATTGTGTTATGCTATGCAGATATGGGACACGGCGGGGCAGGAGAGGTTCCAGAGCCTTGGCGTAGCGTTCTACAGGGGTGCCGATTGCTGTGTGCTAGTTTATGATGTCAATGCTAAGAGAAGCTTTAATACACTAAATACCTGGCATGATGAGTTCCTCAATCAAGTAAGCCCCCCCCCCCCCCCCCCCCCTTTTATTTTTTGTTGTCGGAGAGCTGCATATCTTCGTGCTGCCTTCTTCGTTTCAGATACTCAGATTCAGATATAGTAACAAATATAAAAAATTTAGCATTAGCCAATAGTTTGGTGCGTTGTGAACTGTGATCACATCTCCCACAAGTATGTATCTTTCTGGATGTCTGTTTACAATAGCAGCTACTTATGAGGTTGAGTATAAAACACAAACAGATAGTGTTAAGATGATCGGTATAGACGTATAGTCATCTACAACAAGTTCATCATAGTTTGCATAGACTTCATTTTTTACCTCCAAAATCAAAAGAAAATAAACTAAACATGTTAGAACTGTTAGAATAAACTACTGCTTCCTTGTGTGAACACACAGCAAGAAAAAGACGACGCCGAAAAGGCTCCCTGCTGTGATACTGTAGCCGCTGCGGGTGCAGGTGCTGAACGGCTCACCTGTAGCACTGTAGCCACATGCAGAGGCCGACACAGAGTCAGCCCTGTATGTTATCTAGTTACTGTTACAGCATGTGTGCTGTACTAAGACTAGATGGATAGAGTTGTATAAATAGACTACCACGGCAACTCAGTAAAGAGAGTTTAGATTTGTCATCTCCCATACAAGGCTTCGGCCAACGCTGGTATCTTGTATTGTGTGTGTATGCTCTGTTCTCCCTCTTCTTCAACCTCTAGCCATAGCGTGTGGGGACGGACAACGCTTGTTCGTGGTCGGCTTAGCTAGCAAGTGCTCGACAACACTAGCGGATGCTCGACAAGACTGGTGAGTGGTCGAACCACCTGAGCCGGTGATCCTATAGGCTAACAAGTGGTATCGGAGCCGTACAAGCGTCGTCGACAGACTAACCGCTGGTGATGACGGGCAGTTCAGAGATGGACGACAGCAGTGGCTGCCCAGCCACGACCGGAGGTCGTTGTTCGCACGGTGCGAGAGGTCAGCGGTACTAGTTGGCCGACACTGACTCGCACCAACAATGAAGAGTGGTCGGTGACCATGAAGGTCAAGCTCAGAGTCCGACGGCTCTAGAATATTATTGACAAGGGCACCGACAATGAAGAAGATGACATATCAGCGTTGGGGGCTATCCTCACTGTTATACTAGCGGAGTACAGGGAGCCGTTGAGGGTGAAGAGCTCGGCTAGAGCGGCGTGGGAGGCTATTGCGGCGATACGCGTCGGTTCCGACAGCGCAAAGAAGGCGACAGTCCAGCTTCTAAAGCAGGAGTACGTCAACCTCAAGTTCAAGGATGGTGAAATGGTCGAGGACTTCTCCCTCCGCCTGCAGACGCTCATCAGCAAGCTGAAGAGCCATGACGTCACCATCAACGAAGAGGAGACGGTCTCCAAGTACCTCCACTCCGTGCCGACAAAATACATACAGATCGTTCTTTCCATAGAGACGATGTTGGACTTGTCCACCCTCACCATTGAGGATGTGACAGACTGTCTACGAGTGGTGGACAAGCGCTTGGAGCAGGCGACAGCAACAAAGGACGCTGGCAAACTGCTGTTGATGGAAGAGGAGTGGGCTGCTCGGAGGGACTCCAGGAAGACAGCCTTCTCCAGCCGCGGTGGCGATGGCAAGCGCCACAGCAAGACTTCTTCGGAGAAG